>NC_055960.1:8704315-8796815 GCF_018492685.1 Alosa sapidissima
TATAACAGACCTTTGCTTTGCCAGTAACACTTTGAGTGTGTACCTCTTGAAAGGCTTTGGCGCCTTTGTATCTAAAGTTTGCTTCTTGGGCATGAGCTCTTAACTTGAAGATTTATTTCTTTATTTCGTCCTCGTGGGACAAATTTGAACCGTGAGGATGGCACATTCTTCATTGCTCTGTGATGTAGGCGTGCATCTAGAGAAATGGACAGTGCAGAACACAATATAATTTGGTTCAAGGTCAAGGCACAGACGAAGGCCGCTCCCATCTTTTATGCTTCAAAGGAGCTATTAGAATAAGCTCGGCTCTCCCACGCGAACGAGCGTACCTTGCCGAGACACGACTATATTCATCTTGTGGAGATGAGATACTCGCAGCTTATATGGAATGCATTAACCACTGATATAACCCATTTCCCCACTCTTAAGCACACATGGGGAAAAACCAGGCCAAATGCGGGTGGGTGGGGTAGTGGGTGAGGGGGTTGCGATGACTCAGAGAACCTTCAGACAGGAGGTGGAATAGAGTAAATACTTCTTCTGTCACAGGTCACTGAGAGAACGGACACTGTGTCGAACCATGTCCGCACTGATTCCTGACCCGCAGACATCTTCACCAAAGAGATAAATCTATTTGTGTTATGAAGTTACGGATGGTAAGGACAGGGATAAAACGCTGCCTCTGCTTGGCTGTGTCTGGACAGAAAATGACACACAATAATACTTGATCTGTTGCTACTGCACTGAGAATAACCATGCTGCCCTGCAATTTCACTTCACTGCTTCTGATCCAACGTTCTTTTAAAAAACAAAATCTGTTTAGACTCAAAAGCAAAGAAGGTAAAGGCAGGACAAAAACTTTGCTTCGGTCAGTAAGTATTCAGTGCTGAAGACTAGAGTTAAAGTGTGTTTCTAAAGACTGTTGCCCTGAACTATGTAAAAACTGAAAGAGCCATGAGAAAAAGAAAGTTTAATACTTTAATACTTCCTCTGGGTGTTTCAGGGCAACAGAGATTTGCATGGTGTTGAGTGTGAGAAGTGTTTTTTGCATGGAATCCTCCAGCTAACTCAGACTCTATCTCCTCTAACTGGTCTTCCCTGAGGATGGGGGATTCTGCAGCCTGCTCTAGCATGTCCACAGACCACACCCTGTAGGGCTGTCCCTTTAATAATGGAATCAATCACTCCTAGTATGCATGTATGTGTGTATGTGTGTGTGTGTGAGAGAGAGTGTGAGAGAAAGACAGAGAGAGAGAGAGAGAGAGAGAGAGAGAGAAAAGAGAGAGAGAGAGTAAGAGAGAGAGAGAGAGAGAGAGAGAGAGAGAGAGAGAGAGAGAGAGAGAGAGAGAGAGAGAGAGAGACAGAGAGAGAGATACTAAGAGGGCCTTGCTGCCTGATAGCCACACTGGAGGACAATTTCAGGGCCACTTTAAAAAGGCATCCCACTTCAAATTACTTTTGGCTATAATGGACAGACGATTTATTTTCTTTTTTGCAACCCCAAACTAACCACCACTGCCAAAACCAAAAATACTTTTCTGCATGTAATCTTTTGTATTATCCTGTTCCTACAGTACATCTACAAAAGAAGCATACTTGCTTGTTGTCATTATGCAAAGCTACATAAAGTCCCCAATCCTAAAGCAAGAACAAATATCAGCTAAACTATGCATACAGCAACTCTGTAAGATATGTATATACACCACACAAAAGTTAGAGGCAATGATTTGAATAGAAATACGGTATGTGCCCTTTCTGAGCTCCCTGACACATAGCATTTAAGATTTCTACTACAGATGAATACAGACAAGACAACGACACTAGAAATGATACAGAGATCAGAAAAGACCAGATTTGACATGCTGGTGTGGTTATGTATCAGTGGCAGTCACAAAAACAGAATGCTTGGTATTGTGTCTCTCTTAGAAACACATTGGAAAAGAAGACCACCAAATGCCAAACCCTGGTGCCATCCTAGCTATTTGGAAGCCACAACAGAGGCTAACAGAGTGGGTTTTTTTAGGTGTGTTTTTTTTTTGCTCCTAGACTCAATCACAGGACAGCACTTGTTTTTGGATCGTAAAAACCTTGCTGAAGACAAAACGGCTTGATGGAAATGCATTGTTTGCGACTACCCACTGAGCTTAGCTTGGCTTTGCGAGCCATGAATAACACAGGTCAAAAAATGACTACCGGAGACCCCCGCTGCTTTACTTTGTCACCTGGCAGCAGTTAGAAAGAGATAAACAAAAAGACAAAGCGCACAAAATGCCCTGCTTCACAGCAGCGTTGCATTAGAATAACGTGGAGATACGTCCGAGGGACTAATCTCAAAGTAATCGCAAACTCCACTTGTTTGGGGGCATGTAATAACTGGGTTTTGGTGTTGGTTGGCCATACCGTTTGACTCTGTAACTACTTGTGCATGTAGATGTTAGTACATCTACCCCTCAGTGCATAGACCTCACAAGAGCAGTGCATGCAAGATGGTGCAAGAATGACAGATCTAAACGTTTTTTACAAGGAAAAATGGATGAAATCTCTCACAGAAACTCTTAGCTTAAACTCTTAGCTAACAGAAGACTTTTAGCTGTGTACAAAAAGCATTTGCGAGCTGTGATACTACCCAAAGGGAGTGTTGCCCAGTACTATGCAGGGTGCCCACATCTTTGCTTTTACCCTTTTCCTTTTTTGGTTATTTTGCAACTGTAAAAGAAAGGGGGAAAGAAGTGATCAAGGAGTATCGTTCAAGGAGGGCAGAGGCAGACACAAACATAAACAAAGACAGACGCTGATTAATTTTCTTGCCCTGGAAACGAGCCTGCTGTCTAAATGTCAAGAGCGCCTTTATGCGGGGGACAGACAATCTGGTCTCGCCGCTTGGCACTCTACAGGTGGAGCTGAGCTCTGAGGGAAATGCGAACGTCTCGGCTCTCCAAGGTCACCTCTCTCTGGGCTCACACCGCACGTTGACATGCAAAGCTTTTCACCATTTAGCCGGCGTAAACCTTTCCATTGCCTCTGATGCCCTAATCTGGGCCGCTCGTGATTTTCTTATTTTTTTTTTCCTTTTGTCCAGAGACTTCTAGAAGGGTTTGTTCGTTTCTTTGTGTAATGTAAAACCTATCAAGAGAGAGATCTGATTTTTTTCCTCCGGAGGCAGTGTCTCAGGTGTGTAAATCAAACGACTTTCAAATAGGAGGAAGAAAGAACAAGAAAATATGTCTGCTGAGAGAGGGGCTGACTGCATAAGCAAGAGGGGCCTGCATTAATGTGCTCTACGTAGACCTGCAAGAGGAGCAGCCAGAGGAGAGAAGGAAGGAAGGAGGGAAAGAAGAGAGAGAGAGAGAGAGCAAAGGAAGAGAGAAAGAGAGAGGAAATAAAGAAAGAAAGTGAGAGACAGATAGAAAGAGAGATAGAAAGAGAGGGATAATAGAGAAGAGAGAATAATCTTAGCAAGGCACGCTGAGAAAGATGAGGTTCAGGCAGCATGCAGGAAAGAAAGAAAGAGAGGGAAGAAGAAGAAGAAGAAGAAGAAGGAAAAAAAAGAGAAATTAGCATTCAGTGTGTGTCCGGGGGAAGTGTGGCTCTGAGGTAATCAGCCGCTAACAGGGAGGGTTAGAGTGACGTGCGGGGAGAACAGGAGGCTAGCCTGTCACTGTGCTGCGCCAGAACAAAAGAACAAGCCTGCTAGAGGACAGGGATCATTACAGTCGCCTCGCCTCTCCCCGTGAATCCCTCCCTTTTCAAGGGGGCTAACCTTCCTTTTCTCTGGCGTTCGGCAGGTTGCACGACCTTTCCTTTCAGCTCCAGCGCCAGCGCTCAGCCTTAGCGATTGTTAACGAGCGGCACTTTACAGAGACTAGGGATACGGCCGCAGAGGATACGGCCGCAGAGGACACGGCGCTTACGTAACGAAGTCACAGAACAGGATGAATGGACAAATAGCAACATTTATACATTGTGACTGATAACGCCCCTATCCAAAAATAGAGAGTGAGGACAGAAGCACAATTGAATTACACTGTGATTTTGTTCAAGTTTTTCAATACAGTGTGCACAAAAGCAGACATGTTCATAAAACTGAAGTGTGTTTGACTTTCAGTACAGATTTAATTTACTTTGTGTGACTGGGGCTTAACAAGGACTGATAACACCTCCTTCTGGGTTGAATTAGACTATAATGGAGAATCCTCATTCAACATGAAATTTGGTGCAAGACCAGGCATAATCCTCCCCGTAAAACTTGCCAGTGATGTTACATTAGAATCTAATCTCGTGAAAATTAATACTCTCTTGGTAATAGACCAACCAAAGGGGGATACATGTCTTTAATTATATTATCTCTTATTTTAAGTTTGAAAAGGTTGTAGATTGTGGAGGTTGTCTTTTGCTGGACACTGGAGGGAGGTCTGCAATGATCAGCATCTGCCTCCTCTTTAACAATCCAGATATGGACACAGTCTTTGATTAAACCCCTGAGACCATTTCAATTATTGCACTAATGTGACCCTGCCGTTTTTTAAGTAAGACAAATGAAACCTCCTCATCAAATCATGATCAATGAAAATGGGCCGGCGGGTATAGAGAATAGTTTAATAAAGACAGCATTCAACTCTACTGTACAGGCAGCAACAACGATTCTTAAAATCTGAGATAAGATTTTTTTGTTGTTGTTTTGTTCCACCAGACCCCTATCCTCTAGTCACTCTGCTGTATATTAATTAGAGGCTCAGCCTCCCTGCGTTTCCTTTCAAAGACGCTTAAAGACAGAGAAAGGGAGCCTTTGTGCACTTCCCACGAGTCGCTATTTGCTCTCTCTATGCTCGCTAATGGCCGTGTGTGTGTGCTTAGAGCCGGCCACTGTGTGCTGTGTTCACAAGAGGCCTGGTGAGACGTTTTTACTCTCATCTTGTTGAAGCAACAACATAAACAAACTGTGTTTTTTCATTACTTTAACAAATGAAGAACAATGACTGTACAGGGGATTCCTTGTTGAATAATGTAAACTTGTGGGCATGCTGACATGTCTGTTGGGAGTACTGTAGGAACTATGGGACACACACACCAGAGTTAACAATGAGGCTGCGGGGCAACCCTAAAATGCTCACCACTTAGCAAGAGGTCCTTGAACGCTGATCAGTAAAAATATCAAATGACCCCTGACCTCTTTAAGTTTTGTTAGTGTCTGTTCTTCTCTTCAAGTACTGAGCAAAATAGTGGGCAGTGCTGGGCAGGGTATAGTACATTTCTACTACTGTATGAATGAATAGGATAATACGTTCTCGGAAAAGATGGGTGAAAAACCATTTCAAAATATGAAACAATTCATTGTTTAATTTAGCCATCCAACACTCTATAATAAACTCAGCTGATAAGTTGTTAATGTGTATATTAGCTTGCCAGAGAACGAAGGTCATTTAGGTTTTTTTCTTTCTTGATTAAATCTCACACTTTTTTCAATCAATGCATTCAAGTTATTATTTTTCATCTTACTTTCATATCTCACTTTTCAATCTCCTCATTTATATTCAAAATGATTAACCTAACAGCAGTCAAGCATTTCAGAAAGCCACCCCTAAGATCCAATTATTTACTTTAACAAACACCTTTTTTATTAAATAAATTGCACAACCTCATTATTTGTATCGTAATGGGAAAATATAAGCACCGAGTGTTTGCCTGTGGCTTGTGTATTTCAGTTTTCTCCTGTTTAAACCCTACCTTTCATACCTGCAACCTGCCCTAAATACATATGAATAAGGACACAAACTACACAAAGCGAGCCTGGAATGCGTGCGTCAAAAGTTCTTAATAAGATGCTTTACCTGCAAGGCACCCCATCAATGACTGCAGCACCAGCAGTTTCCATAGCAACATCATCTTCAGTTTTGTGGGGTCAAAGTAGACTCACATTCAATCACAAACGTATGGAATCCTGTTATGCACTCGATCCGGTCTTCACTCTGTTGGGAAGGAAAGAGAGAGGGATATAAATTAGGATTGTTGTAAGGGTGTTAGATACCGCCACTCTTTATATTGATGTTTGACAGGTTCACTTCACATATATGCTCACAAATCAATCCTTTAATCCGTGGACAGCAGATGTGGCATTTGAAAATGAGTCTTTATTCTGTAAAATATCCCACTGAAGCCTATATGAGAAGCCTATACTGTATGTCTTATATGAGACTGCACTAAAAAAGGTCACCTCAGTATGATAAATAATCACAAGGATATCACGGGGCCATTTGAAATGTCCTATAACCATGGGCGATGCAATACACCTTGGGTCCTATGGAAGATAATAATAATAATAATATTAATAATAATAATAATAATAATAATAATAATAATAATGTTTTCATTAACGATGAAACCCCCCCTTCGATGTAGTGACCCAAAAATCCTTTTTGAACGTTTCAAATCAAACTTTTCCCCGCCTTACGATGCCTTCCCTACAACATGTGCTACTACCTAAGAAAAGAGGTCTGTTTCAGCACAATCAGCAAAGGTCAATCCAGAACCAAAGGTCTCAGTTCATAAACACACACATATCTGTTGCCCTTAATGATAGGGTACAGCATACTACTGTTATGATGCTGAGTGTTGTGAAGTATTTCTAAATACTAGACAAACCGAAAGTATACAGAGAGCAAGGGTCAGTCCATTAAGTCATATCTCACCATTATACTGTATCTGTAGATGTTCATGCTTACTGAACATCTTTTGCAGAACACAGACAACACACATTTAAATTCCTGTAGATTCAGATTCAGATACATATCACTGCGTTAGATTTAACAATATGTGCTAGAGTGAGATACCGGCTTTCAGTGAAGCAACAATCTACTACTAAAAATGCCAGTGGGCACATCATTCTTCACAGTGTTTTAACAATGCATTGGCACACGTGTGCAGACACACACCACTGCACTTCTAATTGAGCTTGCATGTTCTGAATTAATTCTCCAGCATAATTAGTCAGTGGATGATATTGCCATGTCAATATCTCAGACTGATGCTATAACTGACATGTTTGACGGCTCATTTATTAGGCTACGCTGATGTAGTTGGCCATATTTAACTCATGTCATCACACCTTAGTTATTAGAATTGCTTAAAAATGTTATTTTAAATAAACTCTTCTCGGCACAACTCTACTACACACTCTGCAACATATCAGGATACAGCAATCTCACCAACAAACATTGTGACCATGTGACCATGTGACCATGCGTTCTATTCCACTACTACATCATGGAATCAGAACACAGAGTGAAAAAAGTTTTAAGGTTCGGGGAGAGTAGCTGTTGCAGGTATCTAGCATAGAAACATAGAAATATGAACAATGAACAGATCCCTTTGTGACACTTTAAATTAACATACTGTACATTAGAAGATGGCACCATATATTCTAATTTAATTGTTTTTGGTTAAATATGCCATGAGTTTGGGTAAAGCACACGAGTCAGTGTAGTTTGAAGTGCAAGTAGCTGCGGGTTATTCCCTCCAACAGACACAGGGAAATGACATCGTCAGTGTGAGGACAACCAGTGCCAATGGCAGTCTGACTTCTTAGGTCAATTTAACAGTAAGAGACAGTAACACAGACAACAGATCATGAGTCACTTGCCTAAATGCTTCACAAAGCTTCAGCCAGCTTCCTTGGAGCTCTACAGAGTAGCATTCTTTATATACTTCATACAAATTGAGTTAGTAACACTTTTGATGAAGATGAACAGTGAGTTTTAGCTTTAGAATTTACAAATGCTTAACATGGAATAGCTTAACATGGAAATCATAAACACAAAGATGGCATGTCTTTGTATTTCTATGACTTCCATGTTAAGCTATGCCACTTACCGGTAGTTTGTTTATAAAATATAGTGGGTCGGATACTGCCAAGACACAGATACTGCAGCAATTAAAATAAAGGAATAAAGGACATGATGTTCAGTTGACAGTAATGGTCAGATTTGAAAATATGATGACATTGCATGACGAAATTGATAATTCAACTCTTCTCTTAAAATCATGTGCACCATTTTCATCTACTTTGTATGGTTAGTAAACATAAGAGTTAAGGTAACCTGACTGAAGTGCAACTTTATGCAAATATTTCTTTATATCAGCAGTTGTAATTTCTGCAAATCTTTTTAAAATCATTACAAGCCACACATATCTGAGTAAACAGCATTGTAAATAAACCGAACAGCCCCTGGCATTTAGCAGCCTAGATTTTAAACTGCATCATGTTCACACTTCAAAGAAAAGTTGCACTGTTTTAACTGATGACCTTTTTTTCTTAAGACTGGGGGAGTGAGAGCAGTCTCAAAATATTACTATCATTATTACTTATTATTATTATTATTCCCACACCATAATAGCAGTAGATTGGTAAGTGGCAACGGAGTGCTCTACTGCTGCTAAAAGCACTCGTCAAAGTTTCCCTGTCTGAATGGCATCGCGATAACAGCTAATCTCTATCATCAGATCAAAGGAGAGGCATTAAAATACTCTTTTTGCTGCCTTTTTCCAGAGTAATATACCACCAGCATCCAATGCATGGAATAAGTTTAACTCATACAATATCTGATATTGAATACATAAAAACATATCTGCCCAAGTGAAATCGTTGTGATCAAACGTGATTATAACTCTGAAAATCTGATTAATTTAACTTGGTATTTAGGGGAAGCACAGACAACACAGGCTTACAGCTCTTTCATTTGAACCATTCTGAAGCGTGAAATTCAGTCCAGTTCTCCTTAAAGGAACCCTTACAGATTTTTTTTGTAAACAATGACAAGGCATAGCTGACCTATAGTGAAGACAACGAGTCTCCTTTTCTGAGAAGTCAAGACTTCCCCATCCTGGATTTGTCTGAGCTGAACACATTTAATATCTTATCTGCCTTCAATCACCAGCCATGCATTAATCTCCACTCTGAGCCAACCAGTGATTCAGCAATTGGGGGCTTCTGGCTTACCATGTTTACAGGCAAGATAATCACTTTCATTGGTCACAAGAATCTCCACTACACCTTTGCCCACCAAACAGATTACTGGCCTTGCAGTGAATTTCATCTGAGGAGTCTCTCACAGAAGCCAAACACAAACAAGCCTGAGCTGATAAGCTAAAAACACAAGAGTTGTACTGATTTTGACCAGTCCAATCATAGGATGCAGTGCAGGATGTGGCCTTATTGCCTGCACAGAATCCATTTTTCATCCAGTTTGTCTCATATCTGTTTATGAACATGAGGGTCGCTGCAGAATGTTATATGCTTCTATGCACAACATGAATGCAGACACATATGCGTAACTGTAAAAGTAGGTGAAGTGATTTGTAAGATTCTCGAAATGTCATAAAATGGCATAATTATTTTCTGCCATCAGCAATACAGACATTACAATCCTGAATAGTGTCTTTTGTCAATTGCAGAAACAAACATGAAAAAAGATTAATGGAGGCAAATGATTAAAATGATCTCAGAGTTGTTATTCAACTTATTATTCATAAGTTGAGGGGCACAGGAGAAAAATAAAAGGAAAGAAGCCACATTACAAGATTGGCCTTTTCCAAACGTGCTAATAACCCAGGCTAAAACTCCGTACAGTAATAATGACAAGGCACTACAATACTTCATAAACTGAAGCACTAAAAATACAACAGAGTGTTTTTCTACAGTGCATGAGCCATTCAATTTCCTGAAAAGGGTCAAAGGGCGCGTAGCACATTTAGAGCAGAGCCACAGGCGCTTCATCAAAGGAATCTAGAGCTCTGTTTTAGCCTTTCATTTGGAGGTAAGGCTGCGCCCCAGCATAAAAGTGAATTACATGGGAAAGTATGGAGGCTGCCACATCCCCTGCTTATTAGGTCTCCTGTAAAACAAATGGAAGTGGGATGAAGGCCCAAGCAGATTGCACACCACACAACAAATGTGTCAGGCCTCACAAAAAAAACTAAAAAAAAAAAATCACTGCACTTGGGCTCTCTAATTAAAAATACACACCAATCAAATAAAAAGCTAGAGTGTCTAGCTAAAGCTATTGTCAAAGCAAAGACTTTATCATAGTTACGAATCAGAGAGCAAAACACAAACTACCTCCTATTTGAAGTGACCGCAAGGACAGTGGCAAATGAAATGGTAATGACCTCGAATATGCACTTTGCTTATGACATAGAAAGCTCGAGCATCCAACAGTCCCCTTCTATTTCCGCTACAAAACACTTTGTGCTTAATGTAACCTTCATGGGTGAAGCACCATGTGTTTTTTAAGTCCATTACGCACAGTTTAGGGACAGCATGTCACTTTACTTTGATATGTTATATAACCACGACACATACAATCAACTCTCCAGTACAGCAACGAATGTGACCATGTGGAGCTCAGCGACTTGCCCAGTGTTGGTGTGGGGTTTAGACACTGAAGTTTTGTGGGAATGGATGCACTGCCTTGGGAAAAAGAGAGAGAGAGGGAGATTGCAACTGTTCCTTGACAACTCCTGAGGATAAATATGACATGCCATTGTCAGACTGAATAGTGAAAAATCAGTGTCTAAATTTGAACATTCTTGACAAATGCTCTTTCAAGATTTGGGAAAGGTAAATTAAAAGTAAAAATTAAAAGAAAATGTGAGTTTGTAAAAAAAAATAAAAAAATAGAAGGCACCTTAAACAGTTGACTACATAATGTTTCACACAAATCTCCTTGTCTTGGAGGTTAGCATGACGTGGATATTGGAGCTGCACTATATGCCACATGGCTCTACAACCATCCACAGACACTGATACCACTAAATCCTTTCTTCTAACACCATCACCCTTTTAAACCATGCTTTGTGCAGGGATTTCATGGGCACTGAATGCATTACTTGTGTTCAAATCCAGCATCAGCTGCACAACTTCAACAACACAAGGTAATTCAGCCTCATGTAATGAGGTCCCGCAATTCTGCAACACTTTCGCTAGGGTCACAAGATACCCTCAACATTAGTGGGAGGTCAACATGAGGTTCAGAATCAATTTGTTGTCTTTCTTTCTTTTTTTTTGAAGCCGATTATTTGTAAATGCTGCCTTCGTGAGCGAAACTGTCCATGTGGCATTTGTGCGGTCATTAAATAGACTACAGTATCTGATATTAGCACACTGCCATACAACACAACATGTCTTTAGCTAGGGACTGAGAGAGTTGCAACTAAGTAGTGAGCTAGTCTGTCTACCATTATATAGCCTTCTGGCCTTCTGTTTCTAAATAGTATCAAGTAAATAGCATGACTACCAGCTCAATGTTCATCAGATTTAGTGCAATTCTATATCCAGTTTGTTTTTCAATTAAGCAAATAAGCTTTTTTTACACATCAAAGGATATTATGAAGTCCACCATATTAGGTACCATGTTATGTATGGAAAATAGTCTGATGATTCATGCATCCCCAATCTTGCAGGTTGCTGTGAGTCACTTCACTGATACTCATGTAGTTCTTTAGATGTATTCTTACTGCATGTTTAAACACTAATTAAATGAACTTAGTCTGAAAACAGACTGTGTGAAATCATATGTTCATTCACTGTAGGCTAGGCATACATAATACGTCTTCTTACCCCACCTCTAGATCCTTAACCAAAAACAAAAACAGACATAATCAGGTATAATGATAAGAAGCATAAGCTGCAATGACTATACCCAGTTCATTTTCTACCTAAAGACAATAAAGTTAAATTTTCTTAAACCTTGTTACAGCTCTGGAAAAAATTAAGAGACCACTGCACATTTTTCTGATGTCATCCTACGGTTGCTGAGTGACATTCGAATGAGTTGACGGTCATAATCAAAATTAAGAGACCACTGAAAATTTGAATATGACCGTCATCTCATTCGAATGTCACTCAGCAACCGTAGAATGACATCAGAAAAATATGGCTGTATATAGGTTATTATCTTTGTGGACCTCAAATGGTAAAAATGGTTGCTTATGACATTAAGGCCAATGGTTCATTTTATAGGGAGAACATTCTTTACAGTACCTGAACCCAAACAAACAAAATTCTCCATTAAATAAATGTATGTAGATGATGTATGTAAATAAATGAATGTAAGATTTTGTTTGCTGACATAAAAACATGTCTAGCCTATAAGCTATGAAAAACAAAGAAGAAATATCTAATGGACTCAACAAATAATCAAATCATGATTATATAAGATACTGTGTGACAATAACACATCAAGCATGCATCACTTTAGGGAGCTAACAAAAGCGATTGCTAATTAAGTCCGAAAGAAAAATGTCAATCATGTAAAGACAATGTGAATAACTGTTGTTTGCACAACAGAGGAAGCATTGGTCCTTTCATCTCTTAAAGAGGCACTGAGACAAGCTTATTCGTCCATTTGCATGCAGTATTCAAGCTTTGAGGATGAGACATTTATTAATCTTTCAAAACGCAACAGGATATCTCTAGACTGTACACGTAGAGTTGAGAAACTCCTCGATATATACCCTATAACCCTTGCCATTCCATATAAATTGAAATTTCTTGCTAATCTCAACCAAACACAGAAAGAAAACAAGAGAATCTCCCAGGAATTAACTTTCCCCTAATGAGGCTAATATGGAAAGACATATTTGGTTAAAGAGCATTAGGGCATTCATGTCAATTATGAAATGCTTCTTCTGAACTGTGGTTATGTTAATGGTGTTATGTTTTGTCAGACAACATCATAACCATTCACAAACAATTGCAAAACAAGATAATCCCCCCTTGTGATACAACAAAGTGCTAGAAAGGAAACCAGAATTGGTGTCTCATTGTGTAATTTAATGGACTGTAAAACTGAGGGACAAATACAATCTACTGCAAAGCTGACCCTCTTTTTGTTCGTGTTGAATGCTCTCGTTTATAAGCTCATTTCCATAGAGTTTCAACTAAAGTTAACAGTCCCTAAGATCTGTAAGCCTCCACAGGTTAATAAATTGTCTTGTGTGCTTTTTTTCACAGCTTCATTATGTATAGCCCCCTGATAGAATGGTATAATGTTGGGTACAGTTGAGCATGGCGGTTTAGAATAGTTCCCTTGAATCGTATGTATGGAATTGTAGACACTGATGTAATAATGCAGAAATAGAGGCAACATTTTATGATATGATATGTTCTATAAATAACATGTTCTTCCATTGCCAGTATGTCCCTACTGTTATGCAACTGGGGACAGGTTAAGGCATGAGGGAAAGTAATTTTCCTTATTGTCCATCTCGCTAGCTACCAGCTAGAGTATTTATTATAGATATAACAGAGAAACATAATAACTAAAAGAAAAGTATTTTCCATAACAATGTTTTCACATCTCTTAAGAGCCCCAATGTAACAATGGCAATGTTGATTTAATTACCAGTCATAATTAATTATCTTACGAGTAGAAAAGCACTATATAAAATGCAGTCCATTTGCCATCTCAAAACACTGCAAAAGAAGTTCATAATATTCAAAACTGTAATTGCAATATCATATTCAAAACATATTGCTAGCATTGAATTAATATTTGACTATTATACCTTCTCCTGATAAGCCACTACTGCAGGCAGAGGTGGAGAAAGTAAAGGACCTCCCACATAATTGTTCCATTCACTAAATCAGCTGATGCTAATTAGCACAACTCTTCACGCAGGTAGGATGCAGCCAGGTAGTGACATCTGTGTTATGGGAACAGGTAGAACCAAAATATGGTAGGACATTTACTTTCTGAAGCCTGAGTTTTTCAGCACTGACATGGCAACATATAAGACCCAGCACTGACATGTATACCTTCCTGTTCACACCCAAAATGTTTTAAATCTCTTACATTCCCGGCAGAATAATGTTAATTGACGGAAGGCGTGTGACTATTGCAAGTTAGTTTACCATCAAAATGACTTTGAATCTTGCATAGGATGCCTTTAACTGTGTATTGCCTGCCTGTGTCTTGATAACTGTCCAATCACAGGCCACATGGTTAGGCTATACACTTCATAAAAACTCTCCCTGCTGTCAGCACTAAAACTCAAAGAATAGTACTCTCGTATAATGAGATGTAACAATAAAGTAATGTTGAATCTTGAACTAGTGCATGATTTCTGTAATAATCCCTTCAAAACAACTTTGTGGAAATGTTCATTAGGAAGTCTTCATACTGTGTCTTTTCATAATATACAGTAACACAAAAACCTAAGATTGTAGGCTGGAACCTGTTGTTATTGCTACTTATACTGAAGGTCACTTATCACACAGAGACATACTTATCACAGGCGCAAAAACAAACACGCATGCACGCACACACACACACACACACACATACACACACACACACACACACACACACACACACACAAACGCCCGCACACACACACACACACACACCTACACACACACACACACACACACACACACACACAAACGCACGCACGCACACAAAGCACATGAAAAATGTGTATGGATCTCCTAAAATCACAGCTAGAAGTGGAGTAGGAGTTGTGTTTACTGTAAAACCAGCTGTTTTTTTGTTTGCTTGTTTACTTTGTATAGGAACATCATGTTTTGGCCACACGCTCAATGCACAGATACTTACAGAACTTTTCTATCTTCTACTTTACTCATTTCTATCCTTTAAAAACATACACTACAAATGCAACAAATCTAAATTTATACATATTGAAATGTAGCAAACTACATTCCATCTATGAGCGACAAGTGAGGCATTATAAAAAGCAAGCTTCCTCTGGTGAGGCACTTTAACAGCACTTGATCCCACTGGCATTCGAGCTCAATGGCGCTCAACTATGGTGAGCTACCACAATGCCTTTCCACAGCTTAAGAGGGCTTGTCTAGCACAAAAACACATGGGTTTTGACTGATGCTGCCAGCTATTCCATGTTTATGAGTGGAGTAACACGGCATGCTGTTTTACTCAGTGCTACCTGTGCTCTCTCTAAAGCAGAAATGGTAAAAATATCATTCCAAATGTACAGCTCTCCAAACCAATCTTCTCAACCATCTCATTTCTGCATAGTGTGTCTTACTAGTACCAATGTTGCACTGGACTGTGTGCCTGCCACAAACACAGATATGTGATTTAGTTAAATTCGTAAAATTGTTGGTCCTGGACATGACAATATGACAATACTAATTGACTACTGATTTAGTCAATTAGTAAAATTGTTGGTCCTGGACATGACAATATGCACTTGGAGTAATGGAACATGACTTACTTGATTTCCAAGTGCCATGATTTAAATTATATACCACCAGTAACAACTCTGAAAAGAAAAACAATAAAGCTAAACTAAGTCATCTTTCGGCCCTGTTTTCCCATGAAAAAACAGACATGAAATGACTCTTTTGGGGCAGGTGTCTTACGTCAAATGAGGCTTAGAAAACCGAGAGACGGAGACTACTTCAGTCTGAGGACTATGATGCAGTCCCCTGACACACAATGCTGTTTTGGAGACTTGTACGCTGCCGTATCCTTTCAAACAGAGGAGTGCTCTGAAAAAATCCGAGACGGTAGCTGTTGTGCTGAGGGTTGACACGGAGCATTTGTCTTTATTTGCTGGCCTCGCTGTACTTTACTCAGCTAGTCTTTCGGTGAGATACTTTAACGTGCGAACTGCAAACTCCACCAGACTCCAAAGATCAGTGCCTACAGACCATACACCACACCAAACAAGTCCATTAAGGTCTGACCAGGGCTCATATACATGAATATGACAAAGAGGGCAACGAGGAGTTTCTTTAGGCAACAGCTAACCTAAAAAAAAATGCTAACTTGCAGAGAACAAACAGGATTTGATGTGAAGGATGACTGGGACAACATTTGAAGACAAGGAGGATGTTATGCCACTTATGGAACAACCTGTTATGTACTACTGTATGTCTTTGGGAAAAAAGGACAACTTATGCTCTTTGAGACTTTTTTGGGGAGTATTATAATGGATACAGCACAAAGAGTGTTCTTTTGTTTTACAATAATGATACCAGTTTTCAAAAAGTCTGAGGCAGTGATAAAATTTCACTGATAAATCATTCCGCTCTATCCCTGCCACGCCTGCCGCTGCTCCAGCAGATAAAAGCTGCAGCTAGCGGATTTTTTCTGTCACCACGCAGGGAGTGTTTCTGGGCTGAAAGAAACGATGGAGTTTTACTGTCAGCGTAATAAGGTCTGCCATGGTGCAACAGCACACAAGAAAAACTTCATTTATTTCCCTTCAGCTGTCATACAGCCTACAACTGATGCAAATGGGTGCGAAATTATTTGGAGATTTCTCCCTCTCCAAACATATTTCTTTCACATGTTTCTTCGACAGAGTTTGAGGTGGAAGAAAAAAAGTGAAAGTGAAATGCCCCTGATGCCACATTTTCTCAAAACGTCTACCAGCAGAACCCATCCAATGAAATTTTTATGACATGTCTCTAAATGTAACTAGCCCAGAACCTTTTTAATGTCACTTTTGCACTACATCACTTCTGACAGACTGCTAGGTTGCAGCACACTTACCATCAGCCATGGATTCCCCCCCACTCCTCCCATTCCTTGGTTTGCTGTGTTTGCGTGACAACTGCCATCCGTGTCTCCACAAACATACCCAGAGGTCACCACCGCATATGGTTCACCACACAGTTATCACCGAGACTTCCAAGTCACACTGGTGTTAAATAGTTACATGAACCCTGATCTGACAATGAATTATGGAGGCATAACGATATTTAATGCAATTACTCTTCATTCTGCAAGCACTGTTTTTAATCCATTTCTCCTCTCTAGCTCTCCTGGCAAAACCACACAAGATCTTCTTTTGGGTGCATAAGCAGGTCTTTCCAATCAGAAATGTACACAAGTACAAGTGCCCACTCAAACATAAAAGTGCTTTTAGCAAACATAGGTCATTTGAGGTGTCTGTAGTAAACATTACAAAGGTGCCACTCCGGTGAAACAGCTCACAGTGTCCTTTCAACTTTGAACACTTTGAATCATTCAGAAAAAGATTAAGAGTTGCACAGACTACTGAAGCGACTGTGGCACCGGGACAGAAATTGGCATTAGCCAAACCCATCTCACTGGTCAAATAGAGTTTGAGGTATGCTACCCTAAAATATCGCAAACTCCTTCCTATATGGGAGGACGAACAGTGAAGAATAAAACGAGCAGAACATGTTCAACACAAAAACCAGTTGGTAGCTCTGTAGAAGGTGCTTGAATTACCGCTGCACTGCACTGTACTAGCATTCATTCCTACATTGGATATCCTCACAGTTAGTGGTCAGCTATAATCATGAAATCCAGGCGGATTATGTTTTGACGCGTGAGAGTCAAGATTAGGGAACATCTGCACTGATCTGAGTCGATCGCCGTACTGTCTCCTACTTTAACCGAGACACTTTTCAAACGGTGTCATGGACGAGGGCAAATAAGATCATAGATTAATTTCACTCAGCCTCTAAGTAAACCAGCTCTCCTTTAACCATGCCAAATGTTCCGAATGTGGCAGCCTTGAGCGACTGTTACAAAAAAAGACAACTTAAAATTCAAGTTATTCGTCGCCAATAAATGGTTCTGAGAGACTTTCAATTAAATGCTATAGAGACAGCTTCATGGTTGACAGTTTGTAGATGCATGAGTAGCCATCCACTTTCCCCTGTATTCAACGTAGGCTATAAGGCAGGTTACTAAGATCCACGATACACAACTCGATAACATCCAGCAACAGCAGGTATAATAATAACAGTAATAACAACAACAACAACAACAACAACAAATAGAATAATGATAAAAATATATATAATAATAATAATAATTGGTAGAATTGTGTGATATAGTATGCTTTTGTGGCTTCGTGGCAGGTTGTCCGTTGTGAATCGTGGGGTATCAGGACATTTTTAAGCGCTATAAATAGGTTGCCCTTTCTGGAGAAAGTGAGATAGTGTCTTTAGCAAACAAAAAACATTTCAAACGTGCAGTGACATACTCACAACACCCGTCTCTCTCGCGTAAACGACGTTGGTCATAAGCAGGCAAAGTGAAGGGAGATTCGAAACATGGAGCGCCCCACGACATAAAGTGAAGACGCACTTACTATACATCAGTTGGACTCCCCTCCTTGGAGCAATGCTGGCACTGTGCACGGGAGCAGTGTCTTGGCGAAGCTCTCACTGAACCGATCATTCAAGCGGAAGAGACCCTTCTGGGTTGTCCAAGCGCGAGAGATATAATGGACCGAATCTCTCAGTTGGGACACGGCACTTAATAACTACCGCAATGTAAACCAATCCAAGGCAATATTAAGGAAGCATTGTACTATCCGGTGCCGGTGGTGAATTCATCATATCGACATAGCCTCTGAGCTCGCAGTGGCATGAGGTGGGCACCTCCCACGTTCTGAACTCAGGGGATTGGATGAAGCGGCATCACCCTTGTGAAGAGTCTACTATCTCAAATGAGTCGCTGCTGATTATGCCGTTCTTCAGCTGAAGTAGCTCTGCTAAAATCGCGCAGAAGGTTTGGCGAGTGGAGGTAAACAAGGTCTGTATGATAGCCTATATGAAACATCATATTTTCTGTCAAGACACACGTTTACCCAACTACAAAAGCAAAAAAGAAATAAAAAAAGAAAGCAAAATTCAGTAGCCTACAAAAGCTCAATGGATTATAAGATAATAACAGTAAGGTAATTGTTTGTATCTTTATTTATTTATTTTTATAGCTGGTCTTTTCAGCATTTCTAAGATTTCAATATTTCCACAATAATACGAGGCAGAGTTTTTTTAAAGCACTGCAGTGGAGACATTTGACATCTGCTCCCCGTTTTCCACATTTTACTGACAACTGTAACTCCTGGTGGCAAGGTTCATCTATAGCCACAGCCCTTGGTTGCCTTGACTGTGAAATGTTTTGACAATCCCTTGTCAACACTGTTGTGCATATTCAGTGTGGAGGGACCACAGACATTTGCATATGGCGCAGCCAGTCAAACCAGGGTATGGCTCAATGACAGGAGTAAGGGACAAGTTACCACACAATACTCGGAGCATTACAGATAGCCTACAATGGATTGCCATTGTATCAGCATTTATGTTGTTTCTGCATACTTACAGCGTCTGTTGTGCTAAACATAGTCGTTGTTGTGATTCATTATACTGGTGGTCTAGACTGCCTGTGTTGTGCAAACAAATTAAGTGAACATCAAAAACTAAAATAATAACTTGGTGTTACTATCTTAATTAATAGAGCACAGCCCAGAGGCAGACCACAATGTGTGGAAATAGATAAATAAAACTATAAGTAATCTTGTGTGTGTGTGTGTGTGGTGTCATTAAAGTAATAATGACCAAGCTACTACTCCACTAGGTGGCAATGCATAAGTGAGTTGGCATCTCCCCCTATTAGGGGTCAGGGATAATGAAATGGCACAGGTGGATGTCAGAGAACCCGCTCTGCATTGAGAAAGTGTTTTCTTTGATGTAATGAATGTTCAGTTCAGTATAGCAATGTATAGGCCTATAATATGCACATAAAATTCAATAAATATCCATACTATACATATATAATCAAGTAAATATACAGAATTCTTTTTAGAATTAATCCCATAAAACAAAAAAAATGTATATTATCATTATCTTCACCAAAGCCTTAATTATAGTAAGTGGGATTTAAGAAAATCTACTCCTTTAAAATGGTCAATGGGAAAAGGCGATAATTAGGCAGGAAGTAAATTGAATTCCTGATAGGATTAGTGAAGGGAAGGAGTGAGGGGGAGAGCACTAGCTCAGAGGACACACAGGATTGTTGCCTTAACTGAGCCTTCCATGGTGGGCTGTTACAGTACATGAAGAACCTGCTTATTATTTGTGTATTTGTTCAGAATTCCATCATTGTTAATGTTTATTTGTATAGTTGTTTCATTAAGCAAACATCCTAAGGTTTATAAAATAATGAATCTTGTTGTTCATCCATCTATCTAAATGTTGTCAAAACAACTGGTTTAGAAGTGTGTAATTAAATTTTTATCTCAGCTCTGAACATTGTCTGTATCAATATGTTGTTGTTTCAAATAACTAAGCTCATCACAGATTTCAATGGTATATCGCTGTGCCTATAAGTGCCTAAAGTTACAGTACAATAGCTTACATTTTCTGGAGGTAATGAGTCATCCATGGGTTTATATATTTTAGTCTGTCAGCACAGGTCTCTGGAGTGCCTTTTTAAAATGTATTTTCATGACGGTAAGTTAGTGGCATTTTCTGGTGTCAGCATGGGCCTATTTGGCCCCAAGCCGCTAAACAAAGACTAGCAGCTTGCAGGTCTCCTCTTTGCTTCCCTGATGTGTTTAGCAGGTCCAAACAAGGGCTCTGTGATTTATAAATACCTCTTATTACAGAGCCATATGGAGAAAATTTGATTTGGAGCATGGTTTAAATCTGCAAAGATTTTTTTCCCCTTGCAGGCCTAGCAGCACCGCCCAGCCTTATGCAGGAAGTTAGTCCTTATCAAAGCTTTTTATCAATCGCTACTAAGTCATTACAGCTAATAGGAAATGTTTTTTTTATTTATATATATTTCACAATTACATTATGCACTCCCTGTGTGTTCATTCTGTAGCCATGCAGCCTAACTATAGTGGTTGGCCAATGAAGGCCAATCAAAGCAGTACAATTTGCCTGCAAACCCCAAAAGCCATATTGAGGGTAGTCATCTGGAACATTAAGCTTATTGAGTAGTATGCCCGACTTGCACATTTAGGAGAGCGGTTCACTCATAGATAAAACCTTGTTCAGGATAGGGGTAGAGCAAATGGAATATGAGCATGCACAATATCAGAGTTTGGATATCGAAGTTATAAGCAAAGCATAGGGCAAAGTGCAAAGTCTAAAGTTGGACTACTTACTAATTTAATCATGAAGGCTATTTACTAATTTAATACCATGATTTAGCCACTAAGCACAGACTTTGGTGGGTCAGGTCCGTACTCCAGATACCACACGATAGCTGACACTTTGCTCATTGACGAACTTTGCACTTTACTACTCAGTGAAATTAGGGCACATAGAGGCTCCCATCAGCTCTTAGTTTTGGACCATCATAGCTAAAGGGAAATGATAGGTCATACTTTATGTTGGTGAGCCAAGTCATGATTAAAATGTAGGTCCATGCTTTGGGACAGTATCTAGTCAGAGGAAGAATGTCTAAAGGCTTTTCTATCCCTGTCAAAACTGAACTGAAGAGGAGATTGCTACATTCCAGGGTCTGTATTTCTTTTTTTTATTATGATTTTTTGAGTTGAGTATTGAGAGAATAGATAACCAGAGCTTCTCTTGCATCATGACTAACAGTCTATTATCCTCACGGACTGGTGCTAGTCCTTTAAAAACCACTACACTTTTGTAGCCCTCTTGGATTCCTCACCCAAATTTCTTAAATCAACTCAGGGAAATCACAGTCACAGTCACAGGGGCTTCAGTTCCAATACTTACCTTCGAGGACAGCTCTTTAGATTCGCCATCGTACTCATTGGCTTTTTGAATTGCTCTGTGCCTTGTGGACTCTCTCATCTGGAGACGCTCTCTGGTCTAGCAGATGCCACCCAGGATGGCATTTTTTTTCTTCCCTGCTTATTGAAGCAGGCTTTACTGGCTCCCTCTGTGACTGGGCCGAAGATCATCCCTTACCATGGTCCAGAGCCTTACAACGGCATTACACAGCCACGGTTCCCCTCCCACTAGCTCAAGCCTTCACACTGCTCCAGTCAAAGCACAGCTCTGGCTCCGAGAATTATATTCATGTGTGCAATAAACCAGTGAAATGTTTTGCTCTTGTCAATATTGTGAGCCTAGGAGGATGACTGCCAAACTGCCATATCTGTGATGTGTGATTGGGGCATTTAATATTGGACAGAGTGTGATGCAACCTGTGAATTCGGGGTCTGTATACAAAGGCCCTGCCTCGTCAACTTTACTCAACTTACTGTGCTCATGGAAAGGATATGTGGCATGGCATTATACATAAATCTGCATAGGCAAAGTTACAAGTGGCTTAGCTCTGTTCTAAATCCAGAGGAGTACCAGAGGGAGTATTTCACAGGGGTAATCAAATGAGCATCTCTTGGATGCTCAACTCTGAGCCCGGATGTTTCCACTACACCCACATTTTCACACCCTCCAACATTACCACCACAAAACCCAACATATCGAGCTAGCATAAGCATAACCCTTTTGACTGCAGGTGGTACCTGATGTACGTGAATGCACTCCCGGTTAGAATCAGTTTGCATTGATAGATGTATGTTATGATCACTACAGTTTCAAATATGAGAGGAGTAACATAGAACCTTATTAAATGCTCTGTCATCGGCATATAACAACTGTTATAAATGTTCTTATAACTGTTCATATAAATGAACAGGCTGTAGCAAACTCGCACTGCTATGATAAAGATCTGAATGTTGAGCCATGAGCTGCAGCTGCAGACCAACAAGTCAAGTCAGATCAAGTCAAGTTTATTTATATAGCGCATTTCATACACAGAGGTCATTCAATGTGCTTTACATAATCAAAACCAAACAATAATAACAAATAAAAGCATTGAAGGGCAATATAGTCAAAGAATAGTTAAAAGGTAAAGATCATAATAAAAAGAAAACATAAAACACAAGGTAAAATCATTTAAAAATAAAGAATAATTAATAAGCAAAAACAAAGGCAAAAGTAGTAAAAAAGTAATAAAAGACAAGTTGAATAATTATCAAGGCAGATTCAGAATTTGTAACTCGGCGCAGTTAGCAGAAAGCATCTGAGAACAGTTTGGTCTTAAGTCTAGATTTAAAACTGGCTACAGTTGGGGCCTTTTTGATGTCGTCCGAAAGTTGGTTCCAGAGCTGAGCCGCATAGCAGCTAAAAGCTGCTTCACCATGTTTAGTTCTAACAGTAGGTTTTACTAACAGGTTTTTCACTTGGGACCTGAGAGGACGAGAAGGTGTGTACTGCTGAAGCATGTCTGACAGGTATTTAGGTCCTGCTACATTTACTGATTTATAAACAAGCAATAGTGCTTTAAAGTCGATTCTGTGACTTACTGGAAGCCAGTGCAAGGATTTAAGAATTGGAGTAATGTGGTCAGTTCTTTTAGTTTTTGTTAGAATCCTAGCTGCTGCATTTTGTATCACCTGAAGCTGTTTAATAGTCTTTTTTGGAAGGCCTGTGAACAGTCCATTGCAGTAATAAACCCTGCTGGAGATAAATGCATGAATGAGTTTTTCTAAGTCATGTTTTGACATCAGCCCTCTGAGTTTGGCAATATTTTTGAGGTGGTAAAAAGCTGATTTAGTTATCGCTTTCATGTGGCTGTTGAAATTTAGATCACTGTCAATTAACACACCAAGATTTTTAACAGTATCCTTTGCCTTCAACCCTTTTGTGTCAAGGAGAGTGGCAACCCCAAGTCTTTCCTCCTTTTTACCAAATATAATTACTTCAGTTTTTTCCAGGTGTTGATTTGTTCTATACACTGACACATAGATTCAAGAGGACCATAGTCGTTTGGTGACAGAGCTAAGTAAATTTGTGTGTCATCTGCATAGCTATGATATGAAATCAAATTATTTTGGATGATTTGTCCAAGTGGGAGCATATAGAGGTTGAATAATAGTGTCCCCAAGATCGACCCCTGGGGAACACCACAGGTCAAGGACTTTAGTGTTGAGGTACAGTTTCCGATGGCAACAAAACAAACAAACAAGCTTGTACTCATCATGAATCACATGTAATTCAGGTCTGATCGTGTTGAAAATCATGCCAATGCACCTTTAAGTACCCCTCTATGAGCATAACACAGCATCTGACAATGTAGGAACATTACCCTCAACCACCATTTGTGAGTAATTAATGGCATAGGGAGTTTTGATTGACAACTAGTTATCTAAGTGTTGAAAATGCATGCAACGTCCTTACCAACACGTCCTTATCAACCCACGGTTTGCAATGGTAAAAACCTAGCACACTTTCAGCAATATAGAGGGTGAATATGTGCTGTGAACACTGTTTTTGATAAGGTGATCCAGCCCACAGAAATGCACATAGAGTATAAAGCCCCAAGCAGCTAGTTTGAAAGATAGGTGTGATTATCCCGACTTCACCTGATGATATATCACGAAAATAGATATCAATTGGTACCATCTGAAGATGACACCAGTTCTAGTTGCCGATAAAAATATGCTTCGAAAAAGTGAAATTATTGCTTGCTGTCACTTTAAAGACTATAAGATGAAGCAAGCTAGGATTGTGTCAGCCTCACACACACAGTGGGGCTGCTAAAATTCAGGTGTGAAAAATCTCTTTATAGAAGCTCTTGTGAGGAAGTTACAAAATGGGTCTATTTCAAAACATCTGTGTAGCTGGTTTGCATTCATGTTTATGTCCCAGCATCTTTCTCGTCCACCAGCACTAAACAAGATTAACAAGGCAAGGGGGTCTGAATGTATACTGATTGTCACATTGGTTTCGCAGAGTGCATTCATCACTAGCCTCAGTTTGATTGAGTTTTGGTGACCATTAGAAGTGGGCCCTGCGAGCACGGAGGCAGTGAGGCCTGCCTCGTTGAGTGTGAGGCACTTAAAGAAATGTTCCTGGAACAGACATCGCACAGCCCCACTCTTGGCACTTTTAAAACGTGAGGCAACAGTGAGTCCTCGCTGTTAGAGGCTGTTGGGCAGCCTTTAATGAGAAAGATTCTCATCAGGATAACAACTCTCCACACAAGCAAATCTAAAGGTTCTCACATTTTATCACCACTATTAATTTCATGTGTTATGGGACCCGCTGTGTGTGGCCGGGTGCAGAGGTACACTTCACCATGGTTAAAATATTTTGGGCACTGGAGGGGCAAAACAAAATAAATCAGATGGAGGAGAAGTTGGCGGGAATTGTACCGTGTACAACACATAAAGCCTGATGTTGTGGACAGTAAAGAGAAGAGACAGTTAAATCTCTATTTATCCCTGGATGGGAGAAATAACCTCGTTTATGGGCTGTGCCTCAATGCAGAAAATTAGTTCCTGGAAAAGTCATTAGCAAGTTGCCTGTTTTATAGGGGGACATGCCCATACCCCCAGCCACCACTACATCCCCCCCCCCCTGCATCTTGCATCACCACCACATCCCCCATACTGTTCCCTTTCCAGTGGAAGCTCATTTTATTGGCAATCACCCAAACGCCAGCAATTCCCATTCAAAAGCAATTTCTCTCAGCTGCACAGACTGTCCAGTCTATTTGATGTCAACCTGGAGTTTAAGTGGTAAATTCATTAATTTTTTTTAGCATATAATATTGTGCTAGGTGTGTTGTTTGCATGTCACTTTAGCCTGTCACTCGGAAATGTGACGTAAATGTGTACAAAAGACTTAATGTGACTTAAAGGTGTTATCCACGGTTCTAATCAAACACATTCTCTGTCTAATTCAGCTGCTCTTTCCTCTGTCCTCTAGCTGTCCTTTCTGTATTCCTGCTCAAACAAAAAAATATAAAAGAAATAAACAATTAAAGTGGCTTGGGCCAAGCCATACATGGTTCCAGCCAATTAACGACTTTTCTCAGGAAGCACATAAGAGAGGAATGCAATTTGATTAGCTCATATACAGTATCAACAACCTTTCGTCATAATCACAGCCTTGATAAGAGTTATCTTGAAAGCTCTGCTATGATGTTTTCGTGGAAAAAACATGGATTGTGACTGCTAGGATTCCTCATCAGGTGCACCAGGTTTAGTTCAGCTCCAGCTGAATCAGGTGTGTTTGTCAGAAAGTCACAAGTGATGGCTGCAGTATAGTTTATTTATTTATGTATTTTCTGCATTGAGTGTAAATAATTTATTGATACACAAAAGTAGCAACATTTTTTATTTCAACGGTGTGCTTCACCTCAGCTTTTTGGACATTAAAAAAATAATTATCTTCACTTTGATGTTTCCATCATCCAGGGCCGGAGTGGGGCCACTTTTAAGCCCGGGAGTTTCAGGCCCAAGACCGGCCCACTTTTTTAGTGGTGGTGGAAATTGGATACAGTAAATAAGGCAACATTTCAGCTCTTACTATCCTGTAGTTTTTATTATAGGCTAATATTCCACTATTCCACAAGGATAGGTTGATAAGTTAACAAAAACAGGAAGGAAGAAATAAAGCATTTGAAATGTATCCCACAATTCCACTAAGAGGCATATTGAACAACTGTATTGTTTACATGTTTTTTTCGGCATGGGTCAGCTATCGTGTTGTTGTTTGGTGATTTGCTCCTTTACTACATCCACTTCTGAGCAAACAAGCCATATAGGTTGATCATGTAGCCTACTGCTGTCATAGCCTACTGTTCTTTCTTCCATAAAATAACTTTAATTCATATGGTTAACTCTATTATCCTTTCTACTTGTCCCTATAGTCATAGTTAATTTCGGGCTCATCATTTTCAGCGGGGGACTGGCTGATCTGCTGCTCAGGCTACTTTTGTTTTTAGGCCTATAGGCTAGGCTACTGCATACACAGATCAAGCTTGAGTTTTGTTATCAATATTTGCATAATATTTGCAAAGTCTATGAATAGCCATATTGGATGATACCAAAATGCTAATATTTTAATTCATTTAATATGTTACTTGCGAATAGGTTGACAACGCTAAAACGTCCAGTAGGTTATTAGCCCAATTACGCCGTTATAATCATGGCTATCTCTCTTTACCAGTTGCCACTTATGCCTGTCCTCTTCAAAAAAAATTGGAAGCATGGCACATTTGGCAGCATTTCCCTCCAGCATTTCCCTCCCTCCCAGCATTTTACCTGGCCTTTTCAGTCCCTCATGGCATCTTTCTACTATCCATCCTCCCTGACCCTTATCACTACGGTATAGAGCCGGCCCGGCTGGTATCTGTGAAAACTTTTTAGGAAAGACGGGCTATATGGACCCAACCAATGAACTCTTCTTGGGAGGGGAGAACAACCCATGCAGAGGCTGCGGTGTTGGGCATAGAATGCGAACGTGTGTAGCCAACTTTAAGAGAGGATAGATTAACGTGACAAATGCCAATATTTTCCCCTCGACCGGCCCAAAAGTGAAGCGGCCCACCGGGAATTCTCCCGATTCTCCCGATTACCCACTCCGGGCCTGCCATCATCGAAAATGTGATCACCACAGTGAAGTTTCTGTCCTCACAAAGACCAATGCTTTCCATGTTTTCCTGTTCATTTCCTTTGAAAGGGTCTATTGAGTGTCCCTTTGAAAGCCTAGCTTTGTTTGTCACAATGCCATTTCCTTTTTCCTTCATTCACTCAGTGCATCTGAAGAGATAGCAGCTATCTGATTGCTTAGTGAACATGGAATGGGCAGTTAACGTTTCAGAGAAGTGCTATCCAAATAGGAGATTAATGACACCAAGTATACATTTATTTCATTATACGAAATTCATGATATTGTCGGACTGCACCCCCCTTCCACACACACACCACACACACAAATCAGACCACATCATGCATTAGAAAGATAGGGGAGTTTCCAGGAGGAAGCAGACGTCTGAACACTCCAAGCTCTTCAGATTAAAGTCTTCATTCGGAGGAGCAGGAGTTAGAAGACAGCTGGAAGCATGCGGGATAAACCCATGTTGCTCCAGCAGGTACAGAGATGGCTTTTCAGATTCAGAAAGATTACAAGCCCTGGTGTGTGTGTGTGTGTGTGTGTGTGTGTGTGTGTGTGCGTCTTAGGGCTGTGGGTGGGTGTGGAAGTGTACTGTGTTAAAACGTGACATCCCATCACCCTTGAGTGAGGCGTTGATCCTCATTTCCGTGCTCACTGTAGCACGACCCATCTCATCACAACCATTCCAGGTGCACAGTCGCCGGCGCAGTCCTGTCCCTCCCTCCCTCCCTCCCGCTGTCGCGCTGGTGCAACAAACCCGGCAGAGGACACTGCTAACAAGGGTGAGCGGCAGGGATGAACCAGGGAGCTTGTGCTACAGCAGGGAGGAGGCATACTGCCGCGGTATCGGCTAGCTCCAGTCCTGGGAGGGAATCTGCGGTCAAGCATTAAGCAGTTCATACATGTGCAAAGCACACACTCATCCCCAGAGTTGGTGCCCATTTAAATCAGCAACACATAGTAGACATACAGTAAGTTTGTGATAAGGCATCTTTTTTCTAGGAAAATAATGGAGGGGGTGGGGGAGGGGGGTTCTAATGAGTGGAAGATAGGTGACGCCTGAAAAATGGTAATTTGTTGTCATTTCCCCAATGAGAGTGCAATATTCTGTTAACCAGGCAGGCAGCAGCAAAACAAGAGGGTACTTGTTTGGACTGCACTTGAAAAAGCCTCATTAAAAAGTCATTGGGCATATGCACAACCTTGTGAACCTTGTAATGGGTCTTTAGGGATATTCCTTATTGAGGTTGTCAGAATTAAATTCTCACTGCCATTAAAGTGAATGGCACAAATTATCATTACACCTCTTTTTACAGCTACCAATAAAACTGGGTGCATGCACTGTGATATTAGTCAGCATTTACAAAGCTTAAAAAAGAAAAAAAAAGTCAACACTTTAGGATAAATACAAAGTACAATTATGCCCTAATATTTTTTGTAGTGAGAGAATGACACTGGATTTAGGTGTTGTGCTTTGATTTCTAAAAGAAACGGCGAAATGTGACATCTCAGAAGAGACAATGGTTTTCACAGGCAAGTCAAAACTTCAAAGCGACCTCATCAGCTTTCTGTGGGGTTGCTTTTTTAATCAGCAGAGAACTGCGGCTAAAAGTGACTCATGGCAAACCTAATACAAGCTGAAATCCAAGAGTGAGGCCCAGAGAGAGTCACTCTGACTTATCCTGAGTTAGGGAGGGACTGTGACCTATATGCAGCTCTGCGTCAGACATCATGAGCACTTCTTTTCTGCAACCTGAAAATCACCTCTCAGGCGCAGACAAAAAGGAAAAACATTTTTACTTTCCAATTTCCCCATGTGTCTTGATTTTTGGCAGAAATCCCACGCACAAAATTTAATCTAATGTAAGTACTCATTAATATTGTAGTATTTGTGCTACATTAACGATTGGATAGTGTGACTTTGTCTGACAAATACGTTTAAAAAGTCACAAAATCTGACTGGGCTTTTTGGAATGATCTCAACGATGACACAATAGAACCAAAAATGGTGCCAACATCTGTCTGTCTGTCTCTTCTTGATGTCTGCATCAAGGGAGTGACCGGTGGGTCAGTGACACACTGAGTGCGAGCAAAAGATGGGTCCTAATAGTCTTCGATCATATTCCATGCCCCAACACACCATTAAGTGCTAAATGTAGAGAATTGCATTACAGGAGCTTCTAAGATTAAGAGTGATAAGGTAGAGCTGCACTTGCAAACCTCTCTTTTCGCCAGCTAGAGCCTCGGCTCTCCACCATTGAATAATTCATCGCGCCAAATCATCAGTAGCCAAAGATAAAGGCCCTCCATCCGACTGCTCCTCCGGTATATTGATTTCTGCACATCTCGTACATTGTGCATAATGGTGTCCACGACAGTCAGAAAGCTGAAACTGTAAGATTAGTCCACCACTGTTTTGGTTGTTTCTCACTCTTTCCACACTTTTTTTCTCAACATCAAGGACATGCAAGGACCCAAGAGAAAGTCCCTTCCCTCAGGTCAAATAACAGAGTTAAAAGTTATAAAACTGTAGGCTTTTACGTACAAAAGTCAGGGTATAATAGCCCTGTATGTTTATTTGTAGCGCATACTTTATTTAATCATGAGTTATGAGATGCATAGAATGCATGGATAACATCTGACTCCCATTTAAGAGCTGGCAATATGTCTTAGGAGTCAGCAAATATTTGACAAGTTTAAATATTTCTCTTGAGTATTAAAATATCAAATGGAGCCGTGGAATCCATTTCAACCCACAAATAAGTCACTGAATGCAGAACACAACCCACTAAGAGCCACCTCTCACTGGCGTAATGCCCTTCAGAACCAGAAAAAAATCAAGGAAGGATGCAGATAGTATTGTGAAACATACAAAAACATAATTTCTACAATGTGCCTGCAGCCTAGAGCAGAGTTCTCATTATATCCAATACATGTTCTATCAAAGTCCTAAAAGCACCTAGCATTTTAACTTTAAGAACCATTCTGAAGATTACCTTAAAATGATCTAAAATCACCCTTATGTCAACTCTCTGGCATAGAATGTCTCAAAATATATGAACACATACTACAGTCAATCTTTACCGTGCCTGGTAGTGTCTGCTGTCCACTGTCATTGCAGTGTCATGTTAGTGATATCTAGTCATGATAGCTCTCATGATGTTCAATACCACATCAGCAGATGTCACATGCTAATTAAGCATCATAGACACTTTGTTAATTAACACTTGTGTTAATTAACAAAGACTATGAAAATGTACTATTTCTGCCCTGTATGTCCCTCAGGAGAGCTAGATGAGAACATGGAAATAATGAAAGGTTTGAGCAGAGGGCTACTGACACTCATTTCCACCTAAATTATTCTACCATATTGTACGTGTTGGCTAAACACAATGCAAAACAGCCAACTATTAAAACTGTGTGTTAATATTTGCCATCATTCGGTTTTCTTTGAATTATAAGACACAACTAGAGAGGGTTGAAGGGAATCTTTGACACAACACTGCATACAGTAGGTCTTTCACTGGCTGGGTACAGTAATCTTACCAGTGCAGTCCTGGCTGATTACACGGCTGTGACAAACAGTGACATAAGACAGTTCTGAAAGCTGAAGCTTTGGGATAATTCAGTAAGTTGTGCCCCTGAAACTTTGATACTCATAACCTTTAACACTGCAAAATTGTGAGAATAGTATTTGTGTGTGTCACCTTTCTCTTGGGTGTTCTCTGATGTCACACTGTTTAATTTCTATGGTGCAACTATTTCACAGATGAGGAAATGACAGAAATCCCCCAGCATCCTTTGCGGTGTGACCCTGCAGGCTGCTCTTGAGCAGATCTTGTTATCCCTGTTGTTCTGTGTTTGATGGAGGCCAGACGGATGCCCTTAGACGGATGGATGTACTTAGTGCCGAGCATGAATATTCCAAGGTGAGCCTCCCTTTGACTGACAACAGGGTCAACAAACCCTGGTGGATCAAAGAGTGAAGGGCTTGTTCCTCTCAGTCACCCCCCCACCCCCCCCCCCCCCCCCATAAAAGGAGTACATCTGATAACAGGTCTCAGTGGACTCTCGCACGGTGTCCTGTCATTAATGACCGCTTGCGTATAGGACTTCACCATCGCTTGTGTATAGGATTTCACCGTCGCTTGTGTATAGGACTTTACCGTCGCTTGTGTATAGGACTTTACCGTCGCTTGTGTATAGGACTTCACCGTCGCTGCTGGGTCTTCAGAATGAAAGATAGTTGTTTTGTTGTGAATGCTGTTTGAGAGAGAATGGTATGGCAGCGCATCATGTGTCATGTCCTTGGACGAGTGCATGATGGCAGCTCTGTCTGTTAAGTGCAGCCTTCTTGACCTATGGATCCACTGTCAAGCTACAGTTGAAATCACTCTCAATGAACTGTCTGGTACTGCAGCTGTATTAGCTCTCTCTGTCTCTCTCTCTGTCTCTCTCTCTCTCTCTCTCTTCTTTGTGAAAATCTCACTGTGGATTGTTCATCACTTCTGTCATAGAAATGGACTTCTGACATTGAGACATGTGGGCCAGCCTTCATCCTACTCTATATCTTTATAGTTGAAATTATGTTGCTCTCACTGCAAAAAGTGTTCACTGTGGCACTAAGCAGTTCAGAAATGGATCAGAATGCACCTGTGTGGGTGTGAACAAATCACTAATGTTATGTTGAAAATGTCAAAGTACTTATCTAGTACTGTACACTGGCTCTGGGGGATAACAAGACACTTTGCCGTCCTTTTGACATGGGAATGGCTATATTTTCACTTTGCAGTCCTTTTTCGACATTATGAATAGATTCATAGTCCAGACCTGGATCATAATTTATTGTCGCCTAAGCCTTTAAACTTTTTCCACAGCGTTCCGGCGTTGGACAGTGTAGGTTATAAGATTTATGTTTGACTACTAAAATATTGGGTATACACCATATGTTCAACTTTATTAGCCCTGCCTAATTCTACAACTCAGACATACTCCATGGCCCCACTTAGTGTCACAAAATCAGTCGTTTCCAAATTCAAAAAAAATAAATAAATAATAATAATTTTCCTTCCAAAGTGTCTTCTGCTTCAACCTACCACACACATAATTAGTCCACTAATGGGTCCATCATCCCAGCCTAATTATGGGTTTGAAACAAAAGCAGCTTGGCAGGAGGTTTACCTGCGGAACTTGAGAAAAAAATTCTCGTTGGAAGAGCCAGAATAATCAGTTGACGGACGTCTAAGCTTGGAATTGATAGTGACCAGAAGTTTATATTTTCCGCTCACTGCTGCTGTTAAGAAGTTACAAGCACAGCAGTGGCCTCAGTCCACTGCTCAGTCAGATCTCAGTGCTCTTTGGCAGGTGCTGCTCACTGTAGCAGTAAGTAGAAGGAGGAGGGGGGGGGGGGGGGGGGGGGGGTCCTGTTCACTTTGGCTCTGTTTTGAAAGCGATCATGCAGATTGTTGTCTCCGTTAAAGATCTCCTCAGCTGACTCAAACAGCAACTTGGCATCATTGAGAAGGGATGCTAGAGATTTCATTTGGCATATTATCTACTCTTAGACTACACTTATAAGACACTACTGCTTGCTTGGACATAATATGGTTTTATTAATTTACTCTATAAGAAGTAGTACACTGAGTTTGAATATTTCCCAGCATTCACAGCTTGATTTAAATGATAATTTATGAATTATTGATTTAGAATTATGCACGCTTAGCTTCTGCTCTCTGCAACAACACACTGCTTCAGGGGAGATTCTTGATACACACAAGTGTGGGTGGGGTGATGGGCAATACAAGCAGATAAAATGTGTCTACCTTTTAAGCCATGATTGTACAACTGATTAGAGGCAGGTCAACTTTAATCAATGTCCTCTCGCATGAGGGGGCATGCAGCGCCTTCTCATTTGAGAGTGGGTCAAGCTGGTGTCCTGTCTCACTACTCTACCCACAGACAGACGCCAGTCCTGTCCTATCCAACTCTCATCATCCTGTCCGTGACCTGTCAGGTGGCTCTGGTTGGCCATATCCATCACACCAAGGTCAGGTTCATCATCGTTTTTTTAAAACTCTGATTACAGCTACCAGATCAAATGGCGCAAAGTGTGTTGTAGCTCAGTATATGTGGCGACAAAATGCCTTAAAAGAAACGCATGATTCTGGTAGCTCCCGTTCCACCAAATCCACAAAGTCCTGAAAACATCTTTCATCAGTGGATTTATCTAGCTTACTTCTGGCAAATGTATGCCATCTCATTTCTCTCATAGTACATTCTGCATGAAAAAATCATGTTTCACTGGAAGGTTAATATATTTTGAAGGCATCACAACTGCCTCTATGACTGTGTACACGTCAGCGCTTAGTGGCCATGAAAGATGCTCGGAATGCTAAATATACAAAAATGATTAAACAAGGTTAAACATGGTTAAGAGTATAATATAGCCTTTTCAGGACAGCCATTATTTTGCTACACTTGGTGAGAATGTGTGGTCTCATCTCTTTCTCTCTCTCTCTCTCTCTCACACACACACGCAGACACACACACACGCACAAACGCACACACACACAAACACACAAACACACACACACACACACACACACACACACACACACACACACACACACATACACACACACACACACATACACATTGGATAAATAGATTTCAGTGTGGATTACTAACCACACTCATACAGACCTGAGACCGTTTAAAGCACACAGCATGTCTCCGTACATATGGTTATGGAATTAGGATTTGTCATCTGCAAATATGTTTAACAACCAACTGATGCTTCAGGCTATTGTGAATCCTTCAAAAATGGTAATGTAAAATCAACAGTCTTAACACTTGAGAAATGGATGTCAAAAAACCCTTACCAACAACAAAATCATATTTGAAGAAGATAAAGTATTCACAGTGGAAGTGTCCAATGGTGTAATCTTGGTTAGACATAGCAAGGATAGACTTGACTGAGTAGGGTAGAGCTGTGTTGCTTTGTACAGAGCTATGGAAAATCTGATTTAAACAACTGTAACTCGTTATACAAAGTACATTTATATCTACTGTCTGCATACACATCTTTGCAATATATCTCTGTTGATACCTTTTAATTAAAAAATCTCTACTGACAATATTTAATGGCATTCATTGTTAACATCAATTAGTTTAACATTCATTTCCATATTAATGTCACTTAGCAAATACTTTTTTTTCTAAAGCCACAGTGCATTTGCCCTGAACAATGGCTTATGTTTATTCAAATGTATTATTATTATATTGACAATTTAGTATTTCAGAACACTATGGACCAAAATTCTATTTTCTTCCAGTTGAATTTTGAGAACTATTCAAAACTCCAATGAAGCAAATCACACTAATGATAATGCACATCTCAATTTCAGAAAATTACATTCAATTCAATCAATTCAATCACAACTTCTTTTCATTATGTGACTCTGAGGCATTATGCAACTTTGGATGCAAAGTTGACATGAACACCAAACAGGATCATCCTTTATAAAAGTATTTTTTTTGTCAGGGGGGGCTGTGCAGGCATCACATACTGTAGCTGCCCTGAGGGAAACTGTTGCAAGCTGCTGTTGTCTTATTCTTCAAAAGCTTGGTTATTTTTTAATAGACTTAACTGTTTTTTAGGCATTTAGACTGGAAGACTGATGGCGAATGGAACAGGTGACTCACAACCCGATTCATAACAAAGTGATACTGTATGTGTTAAGAAGAGATCAAATACATCCAGAAAGAAGAATGTGAACAATGTGATTACTGAGGACATAATGAGGCCCTGGATTCTTCATCAAAAAACACTTGGATGAGGAAGAGGATGAGGAAAAGACCATCAAAGTTACTTCATAGTTGTACCATATGGTACAGCTTCACCCTTATAAAAACAGGAGAGAGGGAGATAGAGAGAAAGAGAGAGAGAGCGAGGAAAAGTATACATTTTAGATAGACTGATAAGATATAATCCAGTGTGCAATTAAAACATATTGTCATTCAGCACGTAAATATATACCTTACATTTGGGCTTGTCTGAATAGGCATATATACATACACACACTATAGATTTGGCTTGTCTGAGTACATACACAATGCATTTGGCTTGTCTGAGACAGGATGCAGCAGATCTCCATTACTGCTCTTAAATAAGTCATGACCATGTGCACATCTCCTAAAGCTTCCTCTTAGCATTAGCTGGAGGTTGCCTGACACATATTCAGTTCACCGTATTCTCCTCAACCACTGGCACATCTGACTCAGCTGAAGTGACCATCAGACTCAAAACTCAAAAGGCTGTGACCATTTAAATAAGGTATATCACAAAAGAATGGCGTGTGTCTGAGTTGAAAATCAATTATTAGCCTACAGTGATCATACATTCAAACACGAAGAGAGCGGGCGTTGCTAATGAGCTTTACATTTTGGAAATCCCTGTCAGAATGATGATAGAGAATAATGAAAGACTCTAGGTGAGAGATTGTTCTGAAACTAAATCAATCCGAAATGACGTAACTTTTAAAAAAAAAGGAATTGAAACATCACCATGAAGATTAGGCTTTGCCTGATATGTGTGTTTGTGTTTGTGTGTGTGTGTGTGTGAAATGCATCCCTTTGCTCTGAGACTGAGTTTAGAGCCTGTCATTCACGCAGATATTATGATCTGATTTCCATCTGTTCAGAAGATGCCTATTGTCATCTGTCATCTATCACATGCCTATCAAACTTTAACCTTCAATCTGTTGGTGAAAGTGAGCTATCAGAGCCTGTTTGCATAGATTTTCCTCTTGCACAAAAATAATCAGAGAGAATTGAAAAAATAAATCCTGTCAATTATCTTCTGGGATAATAAAGGTGTTTTAACTGTACAAAGAGTGCAAGAATATCATGTGAAGACCAAAAAGGCGGGAAAGATAAGGGGACTGATGATAAATTCCAAAGGACAGGACAAGATCTTTCTTCTACCTTTGAGACGGAAGATGAAACAGTTCTCAATGCTCACTGTAACTTCTAGCATCAGTCATGAAAGGGATCATGGTCGGACATGGTGCGTTTAAACTCTTTTTCATGTCAGTAATTCTGAATGAACTTGTGTAAGAAATAGGAATGCAGAGGGAACCCAAAGTAAAGTTTAATCACAAACATTGCTGTGATACATAACTGGGGTCATGAGGTATACACACATGAGTTATTATCAATATTATATAGTAGCCTAAGCACTATTGGGGTCATGAGGTATACACATATGAGTTATTATCAATATTATATAGTAGCCTAAGCACTATTGGGGTCATGGGGTATACACATATGAGTTATTATCAATATTATATAGTAGCCTAAGCACAACCAACCTATGTTTTGCCAGAAGTACAGTATGTACGTACGTCCATATTACAGTGTGATGTGTAAATAAAACCACACTAATTTTGTATACTAACATTAAAAATAACTAGATAACCGCCGCCCAAAATCTCCACAAAAATAAATCATGCTTGTCAATTTGTCTCCATCTCCTACTCCATCCCCTACTTTTGTGTATGTAAATGAATGTGTGCATAGTGTGTATTTGTGCTTCTGTGTGTGTGTGTGTGTGTGTGTGTGGGGGGGGGGGGGGGGGGGGGGTGGTTGAGGTTTCCGCTTGTGAGAGTGTGTGGGGGGCTTATGGGGTGTGTGTGTGTGTTTATCTGTGTGTGTGTGTGCCTACTTGCCTGCATGTGTGTATGTTTTTATGTGTGTGTGCATGTGGATGTATTTATGTGTGTGTGTGTGCGTGTGTGTGTGTGTGTGTGTGGGGGGGGTGGTTGAGGTTTCCGCTTGTGAGAGTGTGTGGGGGGCTTATGGAGTGTGTGTGTGTGTTTATCTGTGTGTGTGTGTGTGTGTGCCTACTTGCTTGCATGTGTGTATGTTTTTATGTGTGTGTGCATGTGGATGTGTTTGTGTGTGTGTGTGTTTGTGTGTGTGTGTGTGTGTGTGTGTGCGTCAGGGCGTCACTAGACCTTATTCACTGGGGCACGTGCCTTAGTAAAAGTCTCCAGTGCCCCAGTAAAATTCTAGCGCTGCTCTCGCTGGAAACGGCATTCATGAGCGCATCTCCGTGCCTGCTTTAGTCATGACTCGAGCCTGTCACTTACCAGCCAATAAAAAAAACAAGGAAAAAAAGAAAGGGACCATAATAGCCAATCAGGAAATAGCACCTCTGTAGCTGGGTAAGATTGAACACAACAACCAATGAAAATCGTTCACATGATTCTTCCGAGTATTTCGTCCGCTGGAGCTCGTCATATCACTTTGAGCACAGAGTAAGTCGTCCCCTGTTTTAATGTTACAACAAATTTACAACTTGTTTGACAGAAAAAATGACAAGTTGATCGCTGTTAGAGAATGTTGCCCACATAATTAGCATATGTTTTTCAATGTTTAGCGTCGTAGCCTAAATTTAGCAACAGTTTACCAGCTTGTGCTCTCTCCCTCACACACACACTCACACCATGCGTAGGCTGCATGCACACATGCGGACAATTAATAATGATTTATACGTATACTGGAGAGAGAGAGTCCAGTAAAAGTAGCCTATACTCTTGTCCTACTGTAAAACTAAACATAGCCTTCTGATAAACTATTCAGAGATGGACATCAGGCAATTCTTCCTGAACAGAGGCAGAGGGAAAGGAACAGTGAGGAGAGATGAGGACGAGGGAGGTATGATAATTGCCCACATTAAAGGTAACATTTATGCTGGTAATAGCCAGTGCTGTGAAAAATAAGCTTCCCTTGTGTAGGAAAATCTATTAAATCCATGCAGTGAGTATATAGTAGGCCAACTTATGCCTGTGTGTTTGGATGTTGCTGCAGTGGCTGCTACAACAATAGCAGAGAGGGGAGAAAGAGCACAGGTTGGGCAGTCCAGTACCAGGCAGGAGGAGGAGAGAGACAGGCCAGAAACGGATGAGGACATGATGGGGGCTAGAAGTAAAAGCCATTTATTTCATATTGCTCGCACATTTAAATGTTTTTTTTTATGTATTGGGAGTTGGGGGCCTGTGCCCCAGCAAAGCTCTAGGTCTAGAATCGCCCCTGGCGTGCGTGTGTGTGCTTTCACGTGTACGTGTGTGTGTGTGTGTGTGTGTGCGCGCGTTTGCACGTGCATGTGTGTGTGTTTATAATAATGTTCAGTGTTTCCCATGCGATCGTTGAGATCACACACATTACAAACCACCCAGCGGTCACCCAGAGCTTGTTCTACCTGCCCGCCTCTGAGGTCTACCTGCATGGGAGATAATCTTACCTGGGAGCGATATGCTACGCTTTCAAGACTCCACATTGGAATAGGCATCTTAGGCATCTGTGCTCACTGAGTTCAGACCATGTGGTGTCCTGTGCATGTGGAGAATGCTTATAACGCACACCTTCTTACACCTTATTAGTCTGTGTTTGATGGTGTATTTTGCCAGCCAGCCAGCTGTGGGGGGAGAATAATAAGGCAAACACAAAGGCTGAGTGCAGGCAGACTTAGAGAATAATTGAAAAAAAAAAAAAAACATACAGCAGCTCATGGAGCACAGACGGCTCAGAGGTATAATTTCCACCGCAGCTGGATTACATTACTTAGCATCGCGGAAACCGCTAATGCCAACGAGAAGAATGGAACGCATGCTACCCTACATGAACATGAACACAAGCTCTGTTCTGGAAAGATCCTCTGTCTTGCCTATTGCAGTGGAGTGTGGTGGATTGGTGGTGTCTTCGTCTCCATGAGTGCCTGCTCAGGAATCTGACTTTTATCACTGACTCGAGCCCTATCTGATGTGACTACTGAGCAGGAAACAAAGTGGTCATCACGCCCCATTAGACACTAGACACTGACTGCTCTGTGGAAGCAATTTAATGTCTCCAAATCCGGCTCGCGAGTCCCAAGACACTGGAGAGTACCACTGGGCCTGCTCATTTGAAATGATGAGTCCATTTTAAAATCTTACAACAGATATGCTATTTTTGTAAAATGAAAGAAATGTTTGGTAGTTCACATTTCTGGTGGATGCCTTTTTTGAACACACTGTCATTCCTAAAATGTTACCTTTTTTCAAATGTTTAATTAGCCTGACGAGCCAGACCCACATTAAAATGTAGGGTCTGGGCACTCACCGTTCGCAGTAGTCAGTCCGAGGGGCGGGATAATCGGTTGTCTTTCAAATTCCCTCTGCACGCAATAGGACAGCGCTATGAGTCCCATGGTTTCCCACCAGCGGACCTAGTTGGCTAGTTCAAACCTTTGCCAGTACTTTTGATGACTGTTAGGTCCTTTTGATGACAGGATTTACAAATAGGACACATACAGCACAAGGCCTGATACTGGCCTTGGGAATTTGATCGTCGCCTGCCTTTATAAAAACAAGCTGAAATATCACACATATTTACATGTAGAAAAATAAATTCAGATTTTGCCGGTGCATACATCTGTATGCCCTGCATGTTTGCGTTTGCAAAGATATTCCAACATTTGGTGTAATTGCATCATTGTGATGGTTTACTCTAAAAGAGTCTGTCTGTGCATATTTGCACATCTGAACCTTTTTTTCCCTGTCGATGCAGCATTGCGTTCGTTAGAATCCGCTAACTTCTGATGATGCCTCATTAGACTTGACACTTCAGAGCTAATCTGATGACATCGCCGTCTTCTCCATCCCAGCATCATGTGCTGTCAGCTCCTCTACACTCCACTGGTGTCAGGTGACACCTTTACTTCTCTTTCGGTTGAATATTAGATTTAGCCTGCAACATAGCTGCAAAAGTCGTAATAATAATAATAATACAATTTCAACATGTCATTTCAAGGAGAAATGTCACATTGTCATTCATGGTGCATGTGTGTGCTTGTCACTTTTGGGTGGGTAATCTCTAAGCACAAAGTTATCTTAGGAGAATATCTGAATAATACAACAATGTGGAGTGTTATCAGGTTGACACATGGCCCCTTACTCATAATTCAGGAAGACAGTGAAATAGTGAAATAGTCACTGCATTATTGCTGTAGAAGGGCATATATCAGCATACACGTTGTGAGACATGCTCATTACACATAGGCTACCATAGTTCCCATAGGGAATAGTGTAGACTGAATATTGTGGTGAGCAAAGCTATATACATTTGATTTCAGATCAGTGTATACTAGCAGGGTTCTATATAAAAAGAAACATTGCAATTTTATTATTGAAACATTCTGCTGTTCAGTGGCAAATGTGCAGTATTCTGCTGTTCAGTGGCAAATGTGCGGAAATCTGCTGTTCAGTGGCAAATGTGCGGAATTCTGCTGTTCAGTTTATGTGTGGAATTCAATTCAATTCAATACAATGAGCTTTATTGGCATGACTGTAAGTGTAACAATGTTGCCAAAGCAGTAGTTACATCAAAAAAATTAGCAATTAATAGTAATAATAATAACAATTGACATGGACAATGGAGAATAATAAAAATAATAGAACATTAGAGCATACACACACACACACACACTCACATATACACACACCCACCCACGCCGCAAACTCCACCCCCTCCCCCAAACATACACACACTAGCACACAATGGAGAAAGAAAGGAAAGGTAAATATACATATTTGTTTGCCTAGTGGCTGTCTCGTGCTTTATGGCATTCTGTGACATATCGTGCCGCTAGTGGTAATAAGGTTAGGTACTCTCCTAATAAGTATTTGATTTGAGTGTCATTCTGTACATTTCTAAAATTTGGAATTATTTTTTAAAATTGTGGGAAATATATTGATCTGATGTTTTCAAATGTTTTACAATGTAAAAGAAAATGTTTTTCTTTTTCGATTTCTTGTGTGCAGCATGTGCATACCCTCTCCTCTTTTGGTTGCCATGTTTGTTTGTGGCGGCCTCTCTCTATGGCCAATGTGTGGTCACTGAGTCTGTACCTGGTGACTGATTTTCGAATCTGGGGGTCTTTTATGATGCATAAGTATTCAGCCATTTTATAATCTCTTTCTAGTGATTGATACACTTCCATTTTACTTTGAGTTTTAATTGAATTTTCCCAATAAAGTATGTACTTTTCTTTTTGTTGTGTCATGATTTTCTTGGGGTGTATTGCATTGGTGTTAGAATTTATTTATTTATTTATTGCATTGGTGTAATAATTCAAGACTAATTGGCTGAGTGCACTCTTTGCAATATTTTGCTCTTGACACCAAAGGGCTTGGTACTTTTGGTAGGATTTTGGGTCACTAGACTTCAGATGATTATAACATTTAACTGCTCTTTTTTGAAATTTTATTATTAATGGGAATTGACCTAATTCGGCTCTTGCTCCATTATTTGGTGATCTGTGTAATTTTAGTATGCTTTTACAAATTTGTGTATGAAGTGATTCTATGATTTTCTTTTCCCAATTCTGAAAATATTGATTTCTTAATGGTCCTCATATCTCACTCCCATATAGCGCAATTGGTTCGATTATATTATTTATTATTTTTAGCCAGATTGGAATTGGTATTTCATATTTTATTGTTCTTTTGATTGTGTAGAAAACTTTCATTGCTTTATATTTTAATTCTTTTATAGCTAGATTGAAATTTCCTGTTGATGTGATTTCATCCTGTTGATGTTGGTTTTGTTCCCTGCCCCCTGGATCTGTTTTGGAATGTCATGATTTTTGTTTTTGCTATATTTATTTTTAATGCCCATGTCTGGCAGAATGTATTTACTATGTTTAGTAATTGTTGTAACCCCTCTTCAGTTTTTGACATAATTACCAGATCATCTGCAAATAATAAATATTTTACCTCTGATTCTTTAAGTTTGAATCCTGGGGCAGATGAATTATTAAGTTGTTTTGCCAGTTCATTTATGTAAATATTAAAGAGTGTGGGACTTAATGGACAACCCTGTCTAACACCTCTTTGCTGATGAAAGAAGTCTGTTCGTGAGTTACCAGTTTTTACTGCACATTTGTTATGTTTATACATGGATTTTATAGTGTCAAATGTTTCCCTCCGATTCCATTTTGTAGTAGCTGTAGAAATAGGCCTTCATGCCATACCGAATCAAATGCCTTTTCAAAATCTATAAAACATGAATACATTTTTGATTTGTTTTGGTGTGCGTGCTGCTGGACAATTGTTTGAAGAGTGAACAGGTGATCTGATGTTCTTTGTTTTGGTATAAATCCAATTTGGCTGTTTTCTAAGGTGATGTTTTATAAAGTTTTGGATTCTTTTGTTTAGGATTGAGCAGAATAATTTCCCAAGATTACTATTAACACATAAGCTGTTAGTTTTTATTGATTCTTCCATATTTTTAAGAATGTTATTTGTGTGTTGATCCTTCTTTATTTTCAGGATTTGTTTGTATTGTTTGAGGAGTTCATTGTATTTAAGGCGTATCTCTTGATTATTAGGGTCCCTGTGTTTTTGATTGGAAATAGTTCGTAGTTTTTTACGTGAATTTCTACATTCCTTGTCAAACCACTTTTCCGTATTGTGTTGTGTTTTGTTATTTGGAGATTGATGTCTTTCCATATTGCTCATTATTGCTGATTGATGAAATATATTTGTAATATCATTTACTAGTGAATTAATACCTTCACAATTTTGGGGGTAAATTTTGTTTAAAGCCACATTGAGTAAGGTTTGAGTGTGTTGGTTGCTGATAGCCTTTAGGTAATTATCTTTGGTGTCCTTTTTCCACTTGAAGATGTTTTTTAGTTTTGTCATTTCACAAGGCTCACTTATTATTTGATTTAATTCTCTCCGCTTTAAGTAAATTGTTATTTTGCTATGGTCTGAAAGTGGTGTAAGGGGGCTGACTGTGAATGCTCTAAGATTATCTTCTTCAATGTCTGTAATAATGTAATCAACTGTACTGCTGCCAAGAGGGGAATTGTAAGTATATTGTCCAAATGAGTCCCCCCATAGGAATTCTGCTATTCAGTGGCAAATGTGTGGAATTCTTCTATTCAGTGGCAAATGTGCGAAATTCTGTTGTTCAGTGCAAATGCGTGGAATTCTGCTGTTCAGTGGCAAATGCGTGGAATTCGCCTGCTATTCTACAGAGCTGAGTGTCTGGATCGAGTTCTGTATTTTATCATGCTGTACTTTATTGGTTTTTGTAGAATGATTTGCTCCTATTCTATTGGCTTGCAGTGGCTGTAGAAGTTAAAGACATTCAAATGGCTTTTGCCTTGACAGCATGACAGATGCTGCAGGGTGGTTTTTAGCCCCCTGCAGTGACACTTTTGGTGCTCGATGTGGATATTCCTCACTACTACTGCAGTGCACTACTGAACGTCCACTGCAGAGAACAGGCCTAAAACTTTCCCCAGACCATCACTGAAACATGCTTATATAGCACTTAAAGCTAAATGTTCAGTTTCTAAATGATGTCTCAGACCCGCAGGGCAGCTATTCCTTACCTCAAGTGAACTTGAGGGCTATACAGCCATATATACTGAGGCCTAATAGGCCACAGCAAAAGTATGATGAACATTGTCATCTGTCCTCTCCCAGTAAGATAATCATTATAGGTCTTTGCCATACATTTATTTATTGAAGTTCACATTTTGTTGCTGAATGCTGTGCTTGCTTAATAAGCGTTATAACAGTATATAACGGTAATTCCCTATTAGATAACTATGCATGGTACAAAAGGTGTAGTATTCTGCATTTAAACAAGTGAAGAGTAGCACTGGGCTACACCTCCCTAAAGGCTGTTATGTAATGTGATCATCCTTACATTTTGAATACTCTCTCTTCTAATTAGAAGTACTGTATGGTTAAAACATTGCAATGCTTTCGGGGAACAGAATGTTGTTTTTGACCTGAATTGTAGGTGGACCAGCATAATTGGTCTGTCAAGTTTTATTCTGTGCTAAATATTTTAAATGTGCACTTAATGAAAACACCCCCCTAAACACTAGGCAGAGAGGTCCAGATGCACTAGTTTGTGGGTTCATATATCTTTTAAAAGCAGAGAATTTCCATTGTCATTGACTAACTGTAAGTTAATGAATGTCAGCAGGTGAGAAATCTGTTTTTGACCTGTCTGTGTGAGTATCTTAAATTCCCAGTGCACCTGGTTTGAAGAGATATGCCCTTATCTTGCCCTAGGAGTGATGACCTGTTCTGTTCAGGCCATCTTATGTCCAGCGGTGAGGGCTCCTCTCTGCACCAGTGCCCTCCTGCATGGTCGGCACCTCCCTGGACACACCTGCCAGGGACACACTCAAGTACACCCCTGCCCCCTTACTGTCCCTGCATTTCAATGAGATGGGAAAACGTTAAGGAATGCATAAGAGGTTGTGGCCAGAGTGTATTTCCCCAACACTGTGACATATATATGAATGGAGATGCACGAGGTATGCATGTGCTTCATTGTTTCATACAACTTCATACAACTTCATCATATCTGATCCCACTCCATCTCTCTCTCCCACTCGCTTCCTGTATGTCACGTCACTGTCCTATTCAGTGAAAGCAAAAAGCCCCCAAAAATATACAAAACAACGCTGCCAATATCTGTATAATCACTGGAGATGTTTTTGTGTAGGTGTTAAGCTAGAGAACAGTGTGCACAGGTGCTGAGCAAGAAATTACTGTTAATTAGAGTCTGACAGGGAATCCAAAGGAACTTGCTATCTTGAAAAAACTGTATGCGCCAACATACCAAACATGTATGAGGATTACGGCTTGGTGATTGATAAAAGGTAGTGTCACACCTGGTGATTGGTAAAAGGTAGTGTCACTCTATTGATCTATGGGATCCTGTGCACAGAAGAGTCTCATACTGGTCCCATTATCTTTCTCTCAGTACCTCTCTCTACCTTAAATGCCATCAACTAAAACGTAGTGAATTAAGGGCTCCATGGAAATAACATGGTATGATGCCAAATTACAGTAATAATATGAGTACATAAAACAAGGAAATATGATTAAAATAAAACCATCAAATCCACTGAAACCATTCCAAAGGTCAGCAGTAATTTGGGTGCTTTGTGACCATTGACTGGTATTCAGACTGAGGGGAAATTGGTTCTTGATCAGAATTAATTGGGTGAAGATGTTATACTCAAACTTAATTAATAAGATATTAAGTATCGACTTTTTTCTCTCTCTCCACACGCTGCTTCGTTCTATTTTAAATCAATGCCTGTTGATTAAGGATAATCTGAAGTTGAAAGTTGATTAAACTTCTACAGATAGCATCTAGAATCAGCTCACGGTAATCACAATATCCTCAAATGTAAAATGAAGCACGGACACATCACAAATGTTACCAGTATGTACCGCGTCATCACTTGTTGAAACAACACAATGTCATTATTTTACCTTTAATTTACGGCATAAGACCCATTTTGATGCTACGCCGACTTACACTGCCAATAAGGTGAATGGAGTTTCTCATAATCCGGATGTGCGCCCATAATGCTGGTATGTCACTATGTTACATGGTTTTAAAGTGGCTGCAGGTAAGAGCTTGACCATGTTTGTCTGTTTTAGACCAATTGGAGACCCCCTTATCTCTAAATGGGTGCCCACTAGATAGATAGATAGATAGATAGATAGATAGATAGATAGATAGATAGATAGATAGATACTTTATTGATCCCAAGGGGAAATTCAAGACCCACTACCGAGTATGTTTAAAATCGAATTAAAAGGAGCATTTCTATATTGTGTTACTTTATGGCATGATTCTGTGTGTGCATTGTGCTTGTATTTCCTAACTCCTAATTCAATGAACAAGCTTTTTTTATTGACAAATTGAATCAATATCATGAATAATCTCGGTTACCTTTATCCTAAAACCATGAAGCTGTATCAAGCAGTTATCAAATGCTATCAGATCTCATTGAGCCCTTTTTTCAGAAGGTATAGTAATTTGATAAGATGAAAAACATGGCAATGATAGAAATGCTGCATATTATCGTATTTTGAATAAGGCAACACATCATTATTCTTGCAGTACATTATAAATAGGCTTCTAAAATATTGTTATGACTTCTTGTCCGAGTCTGAGGATGTAACACCTTATGTTACATATTTAGAAAGAGCAAATTCATAACGTAGGCCTACAGCCTGCCATTTAAACATCCTGATCCAAACAGTGAATGCAAGAAAGCAATGTTATAGAACAGGCAGACAAACACACAATTTATTATTTTATAATGTTGTTAGACAAAAGGTAATTAACTATGCAGTATAATCCTTTACACCCTGCATATCAGATAGAATCACCCAAATCAAAGGCAAGGTTCACTGTATATGTAAAGAATGCTTTCCTAATTAATGGGATGTGATGTATTGTTTAAGGAATTCTTTGTTTATGTATAATGCCTTTGCCCTTCTGTTTTACTCCAATTAAAATTCCTTATTCCACACTATAACTCAGCATGCATCAGCTTTTCATCACACACACACACACACACATACACACACACACACACACACACACACACACACACACACACACACACACACTCTGCTGGCCTCCTTTGTGATCCACACAGGCAAACTGGTTGCTTGGGTCTTGTCACAAAGTAAAATGCTGTTAGAAAAAAAAAGAAGCTATGCACTGTTTCACCATCTTTTGTTTTGTTTTTCACATTGGCCACCGTAATGGGAGGCGCAGACAGACACCTGAGGGAGAGATAAAGAGGTGGCAGTCTAGTTTGCTGTTTCAGCCGTCTGCACTCCCTATGATCACGCCGCACAATGCTCTGGCTCTTGTTAATCAACGTCAAAGCAGAGGGGAGCAGCCAGTCACTATTTGGGTACAGAGGCATCGGGTAACTATAAAGACCTAGAGACACAAAGAACAGTATTCCCTTAATATCTTTTATCACGCTGTTTGATCACTGGGGGTTAACGGGACCATGAGGATGGGTGAGATGACGCTGTGGCTTATGGCTGCACCTGTAGCTGGTGTCTGTCTGCTGTTATTAGGTTGCAGACTTCTGCATGGCCCCACATCAGATTTGTTTGTGTTTGTGTTCGACTGTTTATGCTTTCCCATGCTGTTCTGGTTTCTGTGGATGACTTGTATTATTAGATTACGCAATTATGGCAACTGGCAAGTTCAAACATCGGGTACTTGAAGATTAAACAAAGTTTGAAATGCTTTCACACATTGCAAAAAGGAACATGAGACAAAGCCAACATAGATATTGATGCTGTTGCTCTGTAGTGGAACTGTTAAAATAGTGTTTGAGCTAGCAGTGTTAGATATAATTATATGCCATTATGAAACAAACAAGTGGGAGTTAAGGTCCCTGAACACTTGTCTTAGTTCTAAACATTCCAGCAAAGTGTCCTACTAACAAAGAATTGTACATTTTGCTAAAAAGTGAGAAGTGCAAAAGTAGATTAAGACACAGGTGATGTGTTCTAAATGGTTTCAGAGAGTCAGGTGGACCCTGGAGAGTAGAAAGGCCCCACTGTTGATCCTCAAAAGTAGTCAGCCCACTGATTAGCTCCTGTGAAACAATTATCAAGAAAAAGGAATGCATATGTGATGAATGGTATATTGTTTTGATACCGTGACTGCATTAAGAGTGTAAGCCATGTATAAGATGTATTAAGGGTGTTGGCTAACCTTATGTTTAACCTTCTGAAATCATCTATATATGTATTGCCGGTAAAGTGTGTCACAAAATATCTGTGAAAAAGTAGGTGTACTAACTTTGATATAACCTCATAATTTGACATATAGCACACAATGTGTCAAATGAATGACTCCCACTGTGACTCAGAGTAATTATATGCTCTGTCTTCAGAAGGGTTATGTCACTTTGGTCCACTTCCATAAAACTCACTTTCAATCCTATTAATCAATTCATAAAGCTGAACATTCTTTAAATGTTAGGTAAGATGCCATGCCGGGGACACATTGGTACGAAGGAAACATTAAGTAAAAGGACTGGATCATGCCAGCAGAGCGAGAGAGAGAGAAAGAGAGAGAGAGAGAGCGAGAGAGAGAGAGAGAGAGAGAGAGAGAGACACACACACACACACACACACAAACCCACGCTCACATCAAATGTGTCAGTCACCATGTTTATCTGTTTCCTGTTAACACTGTAGTTGCAGTCTACAATTACTATGGTCTATTATCTGTCTCAGCAACATAATAGACCTGTCAATCACAGTGCAAATTAACTTTTTTACAACAATTCAGATTTCAAAAAAAAGAAAGAAAGAAAGAAAGAAAGAAAGAAAGAAAAGAAAAGCAGAAAATACTCTGATGAATAATAAAACGGTTTGAACTCTAATACTTACCTACAAGGTATGGGACCCCTCTCAGTTCAAAGGTAAATGTTCCAGCTCTTCCCTCTGTGGCTGATCCACTCAGATTGTGTCCCGAGTGGACGGTAATTACCAGGCCAGTCTCTCCGCCATAATGAGGGCCAGAGCACGGTGGCATGCTGCTGTCAGGGAGGCCTTTTCCACACTGCTTTCCCTCCACCACTATCCATTAAAAACAGAAGAATAGAGGGAGTCTTAATCACAGGTCAATGCCACTGTGACACAGACTGGCAGCAGCACACATCGCGCCCAGGGCGACAGCGGCAGAGGCCTGGCAGGCGACGTGGCGGTAGTAGTGGGGGCAGATGCGGTGCCGGGGGGGGGGGGGGGGGGGGGGGGGTGGCGGTGACGGTGGCAGTAGCGGTGGTGATGGTGGCGGCAGTGGAGGTGGCGGTGTCTGAGCTAGAGGCAGCTGCTGATGGAGGAGGTGTCACAGGCGCACGGAGGGGATTTATGATGATGCTCCTGACAATGGACTGTCTGACAGTCAATGAGCCAGAGCCCGTCAGGGGAGCGCAATCAGAGGGCTGAGCCATGCCGAGGTGCACAGGTATCAGCACGGTGCAGGAGCCCGCGCACCAGCGTAATGGCCGCAGATATTACAAGGCATGAGAGAGAGAGGGAAGAGGGGAGGGAGGCTGAGAGAGGGGAGGATAGGAAGATGATGGCTTCCACACAAACACTTTGCCAGAAGTGACACTTGTGACCATTGCTCAGATGGAAGGAGGGTCATTAATAAGTGTGTGATTGTGTGTGTGTGTGTACAGGTAGTGCAGTCCAATTTTGGAAAACAAGAATGTTCATATATACGCCATATTAAAGGTAGCCTGGAGTGTGTATACAGTAAGCACCAACTGTTGGTTCGGGCAGATAAAATAAGGACTATTAATTGCTGAGTTAAAGACCCACTCTAGCTAAATTCAACTATTTATCCTTTTACATATATCAATTAGGTGTTTTATGTGTTAAAAGACATCTGGAGCCAAATAAATGATATACATTATTCTGGTAAATAAAGGTTTCGATGGGTGGTGCACAAGCTGATGTTTCAGACTAATGAATCACAAGAACGTGAATGTGCCAATCCCAATGAGAATACTGAAGGGAGTAGTAAAGTACCTCTCTGGTGTGTTTTGTTTGGTTGTTGGTTAAAATATAATGTACACAGTTTTAGACACAAGAGTCTGCTAATTATTTAAAATATACATAAACATTGACAAACGCGACTTCCTTCGCAATCACTGACTGCACCTTTAAGTATTGTAGTATATACTTAGTTTACATTACCTGACAACATTGCTTCTGAAGTCCACAAGATGGCATAAGACCTCGTTCTGCCCTTACATCATAGCGGAAATTGGATACAATTTACTGTAGTATATGGCAGGGTTGTGCAAAATTCGAATTGCAATTCTGCTTCCTGTTTGCTACCTCAATTGAAATGCAAGGGAAATTCAAAATTAAATTGGAATTTAAGAGCCAGTTTCAATTAAATTCTGGAATTTTGCACAATCCTGGTATATGGAACAATATACAGGAGAAACAAATTGTAATATATCAGAGAATTGAATCGCAATTCTGCATTGTAAAGTGTACAATATTGTGGCCTCTGTGGCAATTCCCCCCATGGCTTTGCAGATATTATTTCATTCCAGTTCCCCATTGGCCCACTTTCTATTGTATTCTATCACAATGCTGAAAAAGTTTATTGTAGACAGAAGTGCATCAGGCAGAGGGGAATGGTTCATCATCATTAGCTACTTTTCATTCACACTCCCACTTTCTTTGACATGGATGCAGGAAAGCGAATCATTAATATGACAGCTGACAAATCTTTTTTTGGTGTTCACAGCACCTGCACATCATTTCTTTCAGGTGCAAAGAGAGAGAGAGAGAGAGAGATAAAGAGAGAGAGCAATATAAAGATATAGAGAGATATGTTTAAGTCCTGTATTTTTTTTAAATCATTTTTATTATGTTTTATCTATCAGTTACTTTTGAAACAAAGGTATGTTTTTGTAAATTGCTCTATAGGATCAGTACTGAAAAAAAACAACAACACATTATATTGAAATAGAGAGCGAGAAAGAGGTTCTCTGGTGGTGTTAGAGGAGAGGAGAGGAGAGGAGAGAGGGAGGCTCAGGCAGTGTGGTGTGAATGGAGAACACTAGGGGAGAGAGAGAGAGAGAGAAAGAGAGAGAGAGAGAGAGAGATCCCAGTGCCTGTGCGCTTAATCAGGTCCCTGAAGAGACCAAGCTAGTGTTAAGGGATCATTACAGTCCCTGTTCCAATGTCATCTGCTAATTTTGCTCAGTCAAACTGGTGTAAAAAACCTGGAGATTACTTCAGTATTTCACTATAACTACTTTGGAGGAAAGGAGGACGATCCAACACAACTTGTGTTTTCACCATGTGATTGTTTCTATCCATTTACATTTCACCCCCTCCCACCCTCTCTCTCTCTCTTTCTGCCTCTCTCTCTTTCCCCCATTGTTTGTAGCTCTCACTAAGGAGAGAGCCTCTGTAACAACGCAGTCGTGACATTTTAAGTGTTGTGCATTGCTCCAAAGCACCACACTATGTGTCCTGAGTTATTGACATGGTTTAAGCGCACCGAGAGGCATGGATACAATTACCCTTTTATTGAAAGAGTACACCATCTCTGAGAAAATACTTTGTCAGTCATCCAGGATGCTCAATATTTTTCAATGAATGTTCAGTGTCTTTCAGTGCTTCTGTGTGATAAAAAAAACCCCAACATCTCATACATCAGCCATCAATATTACACTTGTTTTTATTTCTCCTCAGTTCTTACCTTTTTTGTCTTTTTTAAATCATTTCTGGCCTGCACTATTTTCATTCCTTCCCTTTAAAGCAATCATCAAGACTGCACGACCGCAGGTCATTAAAATACATAAGAGCCTCCATTTCCCCACTGAGGGCTTATTGGAGCATGACGCCATCGCTGGCAGAGGATGATAATAAGTGGGCTATGACACTGGGAACGTACTAATCAGATGACAGGGTGTGCTTGGGAGGAACCACGGAGCCGAGCGGAGTGAGTGTAGCGAGCAGGAATGGTGTCGACCCCTATAGAGACGCCCACGGAGACAGAGTCCCACCGAAGTAGTCCGGCACGGTCCGAGACAGGCCTGGCAGCCTCTAGGGATTCAGGAAATGAGACGATGGTTTTCAGAGCGAACACTTTCGCTCATGAGAAAGTGAACTGCTAAAAAGCTAAGAATAACTGGCTTGGAAAAAAGGGACATGTTCTTCTTAAATAATTGTGTGATTTTCACAACAGTTATCCAGAAAATCAGTTGCTGTAATACATTCTTATCAATTATTATTTACAAATTTGAGAAGATGTGTAAAGATTCATGTATTTACATTCAGAAGTCTATGGGAAGGTATGCTATCACTGCAATGTTGCAGTCATGCAGTTGTGGACAGTGACAGCCAGTCATTAAGCTTTACTGTAAATTAAGCAATAATTCTGTGTGACCACCTGTTGAAAATGATGCAATCTTGTCAATGAACTTGACATTATTAACAAGTGTCATTGTATGATTTTGAGCTGGGGTTTGTCAATACCATGACCTAATGTAAATGAACTAGCCTCTCTGTAGACACGATGTGAACATCTACAGAAAGACATTTCCCATCTGACAACACTTGAGTGAATCACCAAGCTAATGCTAGTAAAAAAAGCAAAATAGAATCTAGGACTCTCATTAATGAAAACAAAAACAACTAAAATTGCACTCAGCGGGAAAATGAAACAACATTTATATAGGCTCCTAAAGAATTCAACAATTTAACAACATTTAACAGGTTCTTCCTCTCATAAGAATCCTGGCAGCAGTTTTTGAGTAATCCTGCTAATAAATTAATCACCAAACAAGCAAACAAACAAAAATAACAAAATGGGTTGACAACACAACCACTTTTGCAGCGGCGTAGGTCTATAGCGGGCCAACCCTAGCAAGTGTGGATGAATGTGTGTGTGTGTGTGTGTGTGTATATGTGTGTATGAGAGAGAGAGAGAGAGAGAGAGAAAGAGAGAGAGAGAGAGAGAGAGAGAGAGAGAGAGCAAGAGAGAGAGAGAGAGCGCTTGTTCAGTTTGGAATGAGGCTCATTTACCTGGCGGCCCGCATGGCTCTCGCTGCCCATGGCTTCCATGGCTGGAGCTGCTAGACCACTGCCAGGCCAGCAGATCAGCTCAGTTATCAGTGTCATATTTATTTGACTGGTGATATCCAAACAAGTGAGGAGAATGTAATCCACCAAAACAACTTGCTATTGAGGTCCACTGCCACAGCTTGCTTGACACGTAAGCTTATGCTGAGGGTTCAACAAACACGCAGCAGGACAGTGTCAATACAGAAAAGACAGGTGTGCATTGGAAAGGCATGCCATCTGAGACACAAACAGGTTTTGAATGTAAAAATCTGAATTACAAACAGCAATTGATTGAAGCGATTTGCTTTATTTAGTGAACATTTCATTAATACAGACAATACAATGCCAATAAAAGCAGACTGACTGGTAATCTTGAAATCCAAATCACTGGACAGTGGAAGGATACATGTAAAAGACTAGGAAACGATACGTCTGTGAAAGACTAGGAAAACTGAACTGACAGATCAAGACAGACAGACAGACACACAGACAGAGTCAGGGACAGAGTGTGTTAAAATGAATGTGTGTGTAAGAGAAAACGCATGTGTATGTGTGTGTGTGTGTGTGTGTATGTGTGTGTGTGAGGAAGGATAATAGGGGTGCTACAGGCCAGGTCGGGGTGCTGGCTTTCTATAACATCCTTGGCGTTCAGGTCCAATGGATGCTCTCCCATGACCTATAGGTGTCACAATACAATTGTGAGGCCAAGGTTCAAGTTCAAAACAAAGGTTAAATTCCTAATGTCTTCAGATTTATTAGCACAGAAGACAAGGTAATATCTTTCATGTGGCATGGGAACCATATGGTGTGTGTGTGTGTGTGTGTGTGTGTGTGCGCGCAGTCCACTCACCTTTGTGGGGAGACGCCTGGGATAGTGCATCAACAGCAGATTCAATTTGTGCTTGATCATATGGACACCCTCACATTTCATGCGGAGGTCTCGAGGTGATGGTACAATCTGATAAATATTGATTGGGCCAAGTGATTTTCCTCACGCTTACATCAAGAATCTGTGACACCACCATTAGTTGCTTTCTATGAGGTCATCAGTCACACATGCAGTGGTGATTGGACCTGAATGGGTTGTCCTTTGATATGTGGTTTCTGTTGAAGATGCATTTTCAGGTCTAGTTTGTTCATTCTTTATTCAGCACATAAATAAATAAATAAATAAATAAATAAATAAATAAATAAAAATCCCCCTGATGTTGTGGCAGCATTTCCTTCCCATGTTATTTAATTTATGACAGGAGCAGTGGAATATTCTGGTTATTTCAGCCGTGAGTGCTTTCAGTTTCTCAGGATTCAGAATACGACCAACATGTGGGGCAGCATAAGGTAATAGAGCCTGTAAGGAAATTGCTCTCTCCCTGCTGGCTGTCTCTGCTCTGACATTGCCTCATGAAATGTTATCCCATCTCCCTTACCACCGTACGCACAGCCCCAAACACAGAGCCCCGCACACCAGAGCCCACCTAGCCTTTCAATATTTATGCCCTGTGATGAGACAATGCATCCAGTAGCGGCTGTAGGAGAGAGGGAGTGAGAAGGAAAGAAAGGAGAGGAGAGGAGAGGAGGAAGAGTGGAGTGGGAAAGAGAGAGAGAGGGAGAGAAAAGGCTGCTTCCCGGTCTTGCCTTCCCTTTCTACATTCCAGTCAGGATTCTGCAGGGTGCTTGCTGTCAATTTTACTTATAAACCCCAGTGCCCCAGTCTTTCATTCAGACAGCGGCTCTCCTGCCTCCAACACTCAGACATAAAGAGGAGTCGACACCACCCACAAGACACCCTCTGAGGTGTGCGTTGCACGAGGCTAACAAACCCACTCCAAAAAGCCCCACCCCAACCCCCCCCCCCCCCCCAACCCCCACCCTTCCCCTGCCATTACACCATACGGCGGTATGACAAAACAACAATAGTGCCCTGTTAAGATGCAAAGGCGTGCCAGAGCGCCGCCTTATTGTGCGCGGTGAGAGAGGACAGTCGGTGGGCCGGGCTCCAGATAGCGCGGTGTGCCGTACCGCCTGTTTCAAGCCACACAATCACTATTCAAGCAGGAGACACTCTGACTGTGAGTGTGATGGCTCCCCGGGTGTCGGTCTAAGCTCTCCGACAATAAGCTCTGATAGTCACAAGCCCAAATGGTTGCCTCTGCAGTCTCCAGTCTGCGGGGGAAGAGAGGCCCTCATCAAATAGCAACACAGCATGACAAAGGAAGGCCCGTATCCTGCAGCAACGTGACACAGTGAAGAGGATGTGTGTGTGTGTGGGTTCTGTTTTTGATTGTGGAACAGTTTATTATGGAACAAAAGATAACAATAACATTGTGTTTCCACGTACGTTTCTCAGTACATGGATGTTGGTCTGATCTTAGTGCGTCTGATTGTTCTAAATTGTGTGATAATTACGGCAAATTAGTGATTAATCTCCTATAATCAACAAACTCTGTAATGGATGCATGTTTAACTGGTGGTAATTAGATCATTCATTTATATTAATGTCGAAAATGATGGGGATTAAAAAAAAAGCACAGGATGAGACTAGTTTATAAAAGCATTACTTTCATTTTAACAGCCATGGAATTTACAGGGAACTTTATCTTTCATCTCTCTGTGTCACTGACACACCAAAAACACACAAACACACACACATCCACACAAACATACACACACACAAACACAAGCATACACGCACACCATATTTGACCATTTGAATGGGAGACATGTCGGCTGAGCAGGTGGACTGGTCAGCGGAGCTGAACGTGGAAGCGGTGCATCGGCGGTGCGGCGCGGCCGTCTGCTCCTGAGCATGCTGAGCGGCCCCCTCCGCCATGTGCTCACTGCCCAAGGCACAGCGGCAGCCTCCACCGCCCGCTCCAGGCTGAGGACTGCAGAGCCTCCGCCACACCCACACCAACTCTCACTCACACTCTTTCCCCGTCCAACTCACACACACACACACACACTCTCCCCAGTCCTCTCGAAGAACAAAGGCGCAGCAGGGCCATCCTTTTATCATTCAGTCCTCATGTTATTGTCCACTCCGAAATCTCTCCCTCTCTCTCAGGGTTTGAGGTATTGATTTGCAAGGAAAATAAACATATACATTTAAATAATATATGTATAATATGATAGTCACCAGCCCATATATATATATATATATATGTTAATATATGTCTTCAATATATATATATATATATGTTAATATATATATATATATATATATATATATATATATATATATATATATTAACACTAATGGGTAATATTTGAATTAAAGAAGAATGTTCTGTGAGAATTTGTGCCATGGCTGGATATGGCAGTGATGGGATACATATGTGTGAATAATAAAGGATGTCTTTCCTCTTCTCTCCTTTCTAGGAATTGACTCAGTGTCGCTGGCCATTGTCTCATAAAAGTCTTAGTGATGCACCTGTCAGGAGGCATCAGTTCCATGATGCACACCATCACGTCTTTACCTTCAGTGCACACTGACTTGTAAATGCCCCTAAGAGCCTGCTGAGGCTCCCTGAATTACACTGCTGCCAGAGCCATCCGCTGCCAGCGGAGAAAAGGAAAACAAAATCCTCAGTATGTAGCTCATGGATCTGATTGAAGACTTCATTCACACACACACAACGGTGAATCTCGGATTTCAGTTGCTGCTTCAAGGTATTGTTGATTCCAGAGAAGGCTTTGAAATCAACATGTGTGTAGGCTTGCAATGGTGTATGATAAGGTATGATAACCATCTCAGAAAATGTGATGGTTTCATGGTGTGTCACGTTTGAGTCAGAAGTTACAGATTTTGCCCAGAGCTGAGAGGCGGAAAATTGTTGTTTCAATTGTGCATTTCATGGTCAACATTGAAATGATCATATGTTTTTCATTAAGGATTTTAAGTTATCTATGGGACGAATACTTTGAGCTGCCCCTTAGTGTCCATTTCCTTCAATATCAGTCTTTGGAAATGCACATATGACAGCCGTGTATTTTCATACCTCAGTATACCGCTATGTTGTCTGTATACCACCAAGACCCTATGAATGAAGTGTTAACATGTTTTCTTCCGTGTTTAGACACCGGTTCTCCCATGGGAGAAGGCATAAATACTGACAAAGGGAAAAGCAGTGGCAGCCAAGGAGCCTCTCCCTGGGCGGGCCTGTGCGTGATGCTCATATGAAGTATTTTTCAGCTATAAATTGGACTCCATTTCTATCAAGAGATGTGACGAGCATTGCACTCCAATTCTGCACCTCCCCCCCCCCCCCCCCTCTGATTTGTCAGCGGGCCTCAGATTGTATTTCCTTGAACAAAATAGCTGTGACTTGGTTGGATATATTTGCTCAGTGAAGCTTCAAGAGCATTTACTCTCTCACCAGACGACCGCTCTACTGTAGCCTGAAATAACACAGTCAGGCTCGGCTGTTTCTAACTGTAACCCAACAACTCAGAACATGCAGGGAAAAAAAATGGTGTAACTGTCCTCCTCTTTGCTCTCTTAGATTTCAATAAAAATACAGGAATACAGGAGATAGATAAACACTGTGTGCATAGTGAGGATGTTTCAAACATTCAGCCCAATCTGCATTCACGATGCTCTGTAATAGTAATAATGATGTTTTAATAACTTTTTGGGTTAACAAGTCGTGTAGGAGAACTTTAATAAATGAAAATTGATGTTGATTTTTCCTCATTTCTCATTTGTTCAAATTGAGGAAATTAGAATGCTTTTTGATTAAAACGCCCCCAAAAAAAAGGAAGAAAGGAAAAGAGAAAAATTGGTCTTGCAGTGCTGACTGCGGGATGATGAGTCTAATCCAGAACTACTCAATCAAAAGACACGTTTTGGCCCGGCCATTTGTCAATGTCACATTTCTTTATGTTTGATCCGCAGGGTGAGCTCCGCTCCCAGCTATCATCTATCTTCATCAAGTATGAGAGGCAAGCTCACTCTTCTGGCCACCCAGCCTTCACTTTCCTCACACACCCGTCCTCCCGGAACATGTGTCAGTTAAATGTCAGCGAAGATTGTTTGTTCCCGGTTTCATCTCGAAAATCTACCAGGAATACATTAAGGCGCTGGCCTGGCTTCCACTTACGGGAACACTGCGTTACTGGCAAGTAATATCAGCATTGTAAATAACGTAGTTAAAAATACATTAGAGTTGGCCAAACTGTTGTCTTTCACCAAAGATCCAAACTCATGAATCTCGACTTGTAAAACAGCATTCTTCTGCTTCTCTCACTTGTTGACTTGTTCTCAAGGACTCCAGTGGCAGCTGACTGATCAGCTGCAGTGGGGAAGTCAAGTTGGTGAACCACTGGCCTGCAGCCAAAAACTCTTGGATGAGATAGCCCTAGCCGAGCTCTGTAGGCATACTCTATCACCAAGGTAAATAGGATGTATTTTTCTCAAAGGAAACATGTAATCTAGATCCCACGTATAACCTGTTCACCTCAAACCTACTCCAATCAGCCTGTTTATTCTGCTTTGTTGTTCTTTTTTTCCATTGAAGAACACCAGATGGAACAGAATAGCAGATTATTCTGTTACGTCGGAACCATTTATTCTTTCTCCAAGTAGACTGTGCTATGTGCTGTTTAGAGTGAAGGAAAGTAAATATGAAAAATAAGTTGGGTGTATTTCATATATGTCATCATAAGTAGAGAAGAACAAGACACGTGGCAGATTTTACAATGTTTGCGGTCACCAAAGGTTGGACACAATTCAGCCACTGAGGACAGTAACATTAATTGAGGTCAAAGCCCAGGGCCGCACACTCCATTAAACACAATTTTCCTGCCCAGGCAGTCTCAAAACGAGGCATAGATCTGCAGGAACAAGAGAAAGAGAGGAGCAAATTAACTTACCTCTCCCTAAAGGAAATGACTGCAGTTTAGGAATATAGGGCTTATTGCAAATCACCACTATATCTGTGCTGTGTGTTTGTGTGTGTGAATGAATACATGAAAAGGTAGTATTCCAATATATATATATATATATATATATATATATATATATATATATATATATATATATATAGAGAGAGAGAGAGAGAGAGAGAGAGAGAGAGAGAGAGAGAGAGACATGCATGCATGCACATGCATCATGCGTATGGCTGACTGTGTTTGTGTGTGTTCCAATTCCTCTTTGAGTAATGATGAAGACAAGGTGCTAAGTTTCAAAGAACATGCCATTAATCCCTTGTGGAATCCCATCCAATTAGTTTACCCTCTTAAAGAACTCAACAAGCCTTCTGCTCCCAGAACGGTTCAAACAATTGTCTTTACTGTAAACTGCAAAGCTATGTGTAGAGGATATTGGCTATCTTTTAATAAATTATTATGCTACAATGACAGTGATATCAACACCATCATGTAGCAGAAATTATACAGAATTATATTGAACAGAATAATAATCACATACTTTATGAAGCAAAAGTCTCAACTGTTTCCTGAAAAAATATGCAAATCATTTGGTGAATTAATACTGGAATCAGCTATGCCACATCTTACTAGCATACAGTATATGACAACAGTTTTGTTTCCTTTGAGACTTTACTTACTGTGAAATACATTCCTTGTGGTGGTGTCATCCTTCTATTAACACCATTCAGTTTAGCTTGTGAAAATAAGACAGAAAGAAACTGCAATGTATGCAATCCCAGCTTCTGTCATTGCTTACAGTACAACTGTGAATCTTGAACTGCTTTGCTAAATCTATTGAAGTTAATATCTGAGGAAAACCGAATCTGTCTAATGGCAGCCAACCATATAATTACATATTTGCTCTTTGCTTTCTAAAGGAATAGTTTGAAATATTGCATTTCCTATTTTAAACAAATTGATAAGAATGAGAACAGTGTACGCTAGTTTGCTTGTACATTGGAGCACTCAAACTTTGATCGGGCACGCTGTACTTGTCTTTCTCGTTTCATGATTCACGTTTTGAATCAGCGAGCTAGAAAAGCATATTGCTGTCGCTGTCCAGGGTCCTGTAACCTCTCACTGGGGATCGAGCAGCAGGCATCTGCAAACACGTCGACTGTATTTCCTGCTGGTAGACAGGGAAGGAAGTGATAGGGAAGGAGGTGCTGCCTATGCGACTGCCAGACCGAAATGATGAGGTCTAAAATGGTAAGCAGCGTTAAAATGTCCCTTAGGAAAAGACACTAGACGTTTCTCTTCCTGTGGGAAGGTGCTTCTGAACTCTGCCTCCAAACTTACTTAGAATAGACATGCTGGTAGCTGACAACACAGATGCATCTTCTTTGTGGACCTGTTTCCATTTCAGTGTGAACGTTATAGGTGTTTTGACAACTAGCATAGTCATGCAACAGACTTCTCTACAAGATCTAGACCAGTGGTTCTCAACCTTTTTTCAGTGATGTACCCCCTGTGAAATATTTTTTCAGCCAAGTACCCCCTAACCAGCGCAAAGCATTTTTAGTTGAGAAAAAAAGACTTAAAACAGAGCACTGTGACATCAGTGTCATTTATTAAACTTTGGAACCACGACTCCATCCATAAACTTCAACCACGACTCCATCGTTTGAGTTTTGACAGTGATTGACAGGTGATGGCGGGTGGCATGTGACAGGTTGGGTCGAACCATCCTGGTATGGGGGGGACTCTGGGTTTTTAGGATAATGAAATTGAATAGCCTACTGAAATATAAAATGAATTTTATGAACTTATATTTTCCTGAAATATTTATTAAATAATTGTTTTTAAAGTATTTTTGCATGGATTCTACTTTTTAAATCAATGTATATTTTAACCCTAAGCTGTTATTAGGGCATTTTCACTACCTTTATTCATAAGGATTTATTCTGGTCATTGTAACTGCCACACACACATATTATATATTGTTTTTTATCGGGCAGAGTCTACAGTACATTCCCTATGGCTATTTTGTGACAAATCTATAAACTTTGTATTTTACAGATAAAAACATCATCAATCTTTATTTTAACATTGTTACTGTAATTACTGAACATAGTTTTACATTTGGAAGCATTTCAGACATTTTTAAACATTTGAAGAAAAAAAAAAAATCGGTAGGGACCAAATTGGTCTTGACGGTGGGCCCTACTGAAGAAAAACACACAGGAAAGATATCAGCAAAGCCCTACAGGCAGTGATATAGATGAGCACTTCAAACAAAAGCAAAAGGGGTACTGCAAAGGACTATACATGGATTTCTATGCAACGTCACGAAAACATGCCTGCGCAACCAAGAGGCAGAAAGCACCATAGAACAGCATAGACTCTATGCTGTTCTATGGTCATTCAAAAGAATAAAACTCATTTTATTCTTTTGCTATTTTGCATTGCTCTATGCCATAAAGCAGTGCAAAAGAGCAAAAGAATAAAATGAGTTTTTGTGCTGAAAACTGCACCAATTCGAAATCACGATGGTTAGAGAATGTTAAATATGTTCAATATCCCTAATGTAATGCATGTCTTCGCCAAAAATGACAAAATACGATGTTATATTAATAATGCAAATGAACGGCAAACTTTGAAATATAGTCTGAAATGAGATGTTATTATCATTGAGACAACAGGGGTATACAATAAAATCCGATTGTAGCTTACAGCAGCCGACTATTTAGGTTAAGTTTATAACGTTGTGGACGGCCACCAAGCGTCTTCTGCCTCACGGCTGCGCGCGCATCTAGTTTTGTTGGTAAACCGGAAACCCGTGTATAACATAGGTGTTCCAACCAACCCCGACTACATGTGCCAACCAACCCCATGCATGGGGCAGGTTGGCACACGTGCACAACACCACTTTAATAATATATAACTCAAAACAAGGGATAATTTGTTGACATTGAATGTATACATTTTGTAGCTGATATCCCAAGGTTTCAGTTAATCACAATTTGACATTTTCAACGCATTGTAAGACGGAGAAATATAGCCGAGAGTGAAAAGTGTTCCAACCAGCCCCGGTCTCCCCTAGTCTACCATTCATGTGCCGCAAATGATCAGATGTGTGACAGATGCATGGGCATAGCCTGTAACTTTGCTGCTCCGCGGACTCGCGATCTTATCGGAGAGGAGGCTCTAACGCTGCAGATAATAGACAGAGAAAGGCAAGCATATGCTCAGGGCACAGAACACAGTTGCATGTCCAGTATAGCCATGGGTCTGGTGAATATAGCCTACCGAATGCAGGTGGCTTAAAAGTTCACGCTTTGTCTGGTCTAGACTAGTTTCAACGATTTAGAAGCGGGGCACGTAGCGCTCTATCTTTGGTAGCAACCCAGCCCCCTGGTGAAACAAACGTGTTTGTCAAAGAGAAAAAAAAACTGATCATAAAATGTAATGTAAAAAGGAACAATGGTTCTGTAGAAATGTAGCGGAGTAAAAATACAGATAATTGCTGCAAAATGTAAAGTAAATGTAAGTAAAAGTCAAAAGTATGCACTATAGATTCTACTTAAGTAAAGTACAAATACGTGGAAAATGTACTTAAGTACAGTAACGAAGTATTTGTACTTCGTTACATTCCACCACTGTCTATCCACACAGTTATTTGTGCAATACACATCAAGCATTGACCATTTTCAAACCAAAGTCACTGCTGACAAACTTCACACGTTATATAATGCTGCAATGCGCCACTCTGTAATTGCATTGGCCAAATGATTTCACTGGTAACATGAGATAAATATGAGTAGCATGTTTTGATGTTTCCCTCACATAAAGTCTGTAAAGTGTGACAGCAGTGCACTGTAAAAGGCTGACTCCACTGTGGAGCTCACCAGGTGTCAATAGAAGATTTGTGAAAGCCTTTCAGACTTCTCTGCCAGTTGTTGTGTTAACATGATTATTTTAATCAGCATTCTTTGCCTTGGTGGTCGTCTCTGAATATTTTAGCATACCGCTGTTGTCATTACAAGCCTCGATGATTTTGTGGGAAAGACAGAAATAGCCGAGATCAGAGGCCACTCTGTCTTCATGTTTCTCTGGCTTCCGGGTGTGATGCAGTCAGACAACAAGGCGCAAAAGTGTTCCTTAAAGGAGACATATTATACCTCTTTTTAAACAAGTTAGAATAGGTCTATGGGCTATACAAAACATGTTCATAATTTTTTTTGCACAAAATCAATCTCACATAAAGAGATCTCTGCAGCCTCTATTCTTGCCAGCTTCAGTCCCTTTCAGAATGAGCCATTTAAGGACTCTGTCACTTTTATGCAAATAAGCTACTGCTGGCCACGCCCCATCTGTCAGATATTTATGCTGTTCATTTTCTTCACGTGAAAACCTCCACTGCTTGGGTGAAAATGACGGAATACAGAGGCACACTCTAGCCCAACATTTTCGACCCAGATCAAGATGAAGAGGGGCCACCTGCAGAAACACCTTCACGAATGCTGCAAGCAGTTTCTAAATGGTTTGTTAACTTTTTAAATCAATGTATTTGCTATCCTACGTGCCAAATTAGTCTTGGCTAGCCTTTACCCTGTTACGAAGTAAACATAATGTAATTTTTCGTGACAAAGCCAGTCTTTTTACAATATTTAACATTTGCTAGTATTTGAAACTTCACTAGATTCACAGCACTTGATTAGCTTTTATTATTATTATTTTAATTATTATATAGGTGTGCTTGTGGAAATTGTTGGGCAATGCCAACTGAGGCAGAGTATGCTGCCAGGAGATTACACAGGTAACTTTTCTAAGCTACAGAAAGGCCTGCAAATATGTTACCGTGTTACTAACTTATTTACAAATGAGCTAGCGAGTATGCTGCCATATTACTCACTCATTTACGAATAATGCTAGCGACTGTGCTAGCATAGCACTCACCTTACCTTACCATTATAGATCACACGACGTCTGCAGCAGACGGGTTTATACCCGGTGTGCCTGAATGTTTATTCTCTTCAGAATGCACTGAACATATACAGAGCTGACCATGGGGCCTTACGGCTACGGGGAAGAGCAGTATGTGTTATTTATTAAGCTACTTATTAGTTTTCCCCAGTGTTTATGAGAAGTGACAGGCTACCGTTTTTATCAGCAAAAGCAGATGTTAGTCTTACTAATGTTCATAGGTCACTAATGGCCTTACACACCAACACATGCCCCAATTGTTGTTTTCTTTCTTTTTATGTATGGCTATTGTCTGGAAATTCAGCAGGTATCAAACATACACTCGTGACACATTTAAGACATTACCAGGGCTCCGAACCGGTTCAAGGAACGAAAACCGAAAACGAACGGAATTTTACGGAATTTTGTGAGGAGCGAAAACGGAAACGAAAACAAAATGGTCTTCAACTGTGAACAGAAACGTTATTCTGAAATCCACAAAACCGGTTAATAACGTTTTTTTTTTTTTCGTTCTCTATATATTTTATACAATTTCACAAAAGCATATCCTATGTCAGGGAGACTATTTCCGGTTGTGCGAAAAACAAGCCCCCATCTACACTGTTAATGTGAGCTAACAAGCCGCTATGCAGCCAACTACTTAATGTTAGCTGGTGTGGTTGTTACGGATTGATTTCTGCAGTTTGAAAAAAAACAAAAAACGAATAAATGGACCTTTGGTCCAAATGTGTATATTTTGTCTTGCTGTTGTAATGTAACCTATCCGGCTGCCACTTCGGATCTTAGGCCAGCTTGTAGCGTAGGCAAAACTGATTTGGAAATTGTTTGTAGCCTATGCGTAATAGCCTATTTTGCCTGTCCACGCCTTGTCGTTTTAAAGTCGGGATTTGAAATGTTTGCGCAATTATAGCCTATTCTATGTAGAAGAGTTAAACGGGAAATTTGAGATAGGCCTTGTCAGCAACAGACAGGTTCGTTTATAAACAGGGTTGGAATTATAGCGCAAGCCTTTGAAGATCTCCATATGGATACAACTTAGGCTACAACCAGGTAAGGAGTTTAGCACGTATCCAGAAATATTTTTGATAAGAAATTATTTATAGGCATAGGTTAGGCCTACAGTAAGCCTGTAGGCTATAGGATGGATAGCCCATCTGAATGTTTTTGGATGCCGCCTGTGATTTATTATTTTTGGGCATAGCTACGGTATAGGCTAAATAGGCGGAACTTTAAGAACGAACGATATTTTGCGTTCCGAACCGGTTCAGGACCGATATGTTGGTAGCGGAACGCATGCAAGAATGAAAACGTTAAACATAGGCCTACCTGAACCGTTCGGAACGTTTTTCGTTTTCAAGTCCTGGACATTACAATATATTTATTACACAAAACAGAAATAAAACATGACATATGCAATATGACAATTGCACTTTGTGCACTTTGCACTTTTGACAGAACTGACAGATTATATAACCTGCTAACTACTGCAATGTTCGTCTGGAGTTTCCTGACAGCCAAGGACAATACGTGGGCTTCAAACTGCCTCCCCTGAATTGAAGCGAGACACATAGTTGGCGATCACCTCCTCCTTCTCTGGGTGCTCAAACTGAGGACAGGTCCGGAGGAATGCTTATTTTCAGGACTTCCTCCCTGTATGCTACTTGGTCCACAAAGACCTCGCCCATGATGAAGCCCATCAAGTCTTCCACATACCCTGTGCAATATTTCACACTTCGTAACTATGTACATAATTTGTAAAGTATTTCATTGTACATTTATTTATTGTTTTGTTCATTGTAAAGACACCATAGTGCAATAGCATGCAAAATGAACAGATCTTTTATTGTTGATAAAAAAAATGTAATTTACGGAATGTTGTGTCGGTTTTGATGGGTTTCACCCTGCACTCTTTCTTCCTGTACTTTGGGAAATGCATCCTTTAGAGAGGGTCCCCAGAGGATAAGGAGGCCTGGTCTCGTGCAGCATCCTCATTGTAATGCAGAGCAGCCAGGTAGAGTCTTGCGCAGTAAAGAGAAAACCAAACATGAAAATAATGGCATGCACATAATATGCACGTTTAATTTGAGCTAAAAACTGAGGCTACAACTTCTTGCACTGTCAGTACTATATCTCTCTTTATTTACAACAGCAAACATTAGCCTAGACTAAGAGCTTACTGGCCACCTTCATTGTAGATAACATGACCATATCTAACTCCTCATCAGTAAGGCCAAAACGACTACAAATCGTGACAAACCCTTGCAGCTTAAATGATAGGGAAAATGTGCAAACACTGGACAACGTTATAAAGTGAGGCTACAAGCTAACATTAGCTTAGGGCTTTTAGCTGTTGGTCGCCTCAATTGTGGATAACATAACAATATTTAATGGAGGTCTAGCATCTAGACAACATTTTAACAATCATTACTTTCAGATATTATTGACTGGGATTGTCAAATATGACTCGATCGGCTGTGTGCTGCATTTGCAATTTGGAATGGAGAAAATGCTCACTCCAAGCAGATGCAGGGCTAACGTTAGCCGTAATGTTTGCGTTAGCTTGTGCTAAATGGCAAAACACGAACAACCTAACGTTAGTTCATGCGTAACTGCGATAGAAACACAAAAGTCATTATTTGAAAGTACTTACATGTCTCTCATCTTGTGACTTGCCACGGACAGTAGGTACAGATCCCTCTGTCAAACGAAGTTTGATGGCTAATCCCTCAGTGTACTAGCCTAGAAATCTAGACGCGCCTCTAGCGGCAGCTGCCAGGGCTAGTCTAGCAACTCTCTGTTGGCTTGTGAGCTCCAGAAATCGAAACTTAATCAGGCATTGAAATCGTGTATAGAGTCGTTTGGTGGGCTTAACATAATGATTGATGGCAGAGTTGCAACGGTTTGGCTTGAATTCCCTGCTACTTGAAAACAAATATCCTATTGCGTCCTATTGCGTCTCTCCATTCTACAAGGATATAAGGCACATTCCATCCAACTTTCTATCCATTCATTCTCTTCAAACAATTCACTCATCCACCCATTAAACTATCCATCAACATTCATTAAACAATCTGCCTATCAACATCCATTCAACTTTCTGTCTATCAACATCCATTACACTATCTACATTCAACTTTTAAACTACATACTCTGTCTCAGGCTTTAAGCATACAATCTGGCTCTCTTAAGACTACTATTTCCTCTGCCCACAACTGTTTCAAAATAAATGTCTTCACTACAATAATTCACTATTAAATAATTTAACTATTTAAACTACTCAACTATTTAACTGTTCAGCCATTTCAACTGTCAGTTGTTATCAACTATGACTTCTGCCAACTGTTATCAAATAAAAGTTTGTTTTGTATTTTATGTTGATATACAGTATGTTTATATTTTCATGCACTGGTAATTTCCTCGAAATTACATTTTCTAGTTTAAACTTTGTTACCTTTAGTGTGTGTGTGTGTGTGTGTGTGCTCAGGGGTTGCTCAGTGAAACATCGGAATACACCAATTCCGCAACACCGTCTCTGATAGATAAACAAAGCAGCATGCATAGAAGCAACTAGGCCAAACTGCCTGATGAAAATTTGACTATTTCAAAGTGTGCTCGTTTTTTTTCAGATGTAGGTAACACAATTTAACAATATATTTTTCATTTGAGTGGTTCAACCGCCACCCCAATTTAATTAAAATATTATATTTCTTCACGTCATCCGCCCGATCGGCGGTTTAACCGCGGAGTCCGCGGCTGTAACCGCGAACCGCGCATCTCTAGTTCGCACACAAAAGATTTTTGCCGACTGTTGCTGGAACATGGCCATCGAAAATGAAATGGAGCCACTCGGTTCTTCTGTTCTCTTTGGCTGGGAGAAAGTGCAAGGATTTGTGTTGTTCTGTGCAGGCAACAACACAACACTTCATGTGTGACTTGCTCTTGCTTGTAGCCATTGCGCTCGGTGTCCGTGCTTGTTAAACCAGCAAACTAATGGCGGATCTTCAACTAATCGAGTGGGTGGGGCTACGTATGTGGGGGTTGAGAGGTGAGGGGTGGCACCAGGGTTGTTCTATGCAAATTTCCTTATGTTGACGTCAGTATAAGGGAGCCATTCAAATGGCTCATAGAAGCCTATGATTCCTGACACCAAAATCGTTCAACTGACTCACAGAAAACGGCTGGATGGCTTTTTTTCGCGCTTGGAGTGTTATTAGGAGCTGTAGAGACCCAAATGGAGGTACAAAAGGATGCAAAAAGTGAAATTTGCATAATATGTCCCCTTTAAGGGTTCATAGAGTCACTTTACCTTACACTGAAAAATAGAGCCAGAAAAGCTGTTATGTCATACCATTCCACCAGGGCTTTTCCTTGCAGTGTGAACTATGCATGTATTTCCTTCCCTAAGCTGACATAACTGATACAGTATGCCTTTAATTCAAGTTGAACTCTTAAGTAAATGCACCGAGAGAAACATGTCTAAAGGTATCCGAGGAACGTAAGTTGTCACATTGTTACAACTGACATTTTGCTTGACACTTCATCTCTGGGTGCCTAAAACACCCCAAAAGTACCCTCCTGCTTTAGAAAAAAAATGTAATTTTAACTTAGATGCTATGCTAACTCTCAGAGTTGTAATTCAAAGGGATGCAGCTTGAATGTCTTGCCACAACTATTCTATGAGTGATTACATTGAAACAATCACTATCACTAGTTAATATACTGATGACCACACAAGATAGTTAGTCAAGACCTTATTAACAAGACCTCAGATTTATTAGAAGTGCAGATGCACTCACTGGTCAGTTACTGTAGGTACACCTTGCTAGTGTCTGGTTGGACCCCCCTTTTGCCTTCAGAACTGCCTTAAAGGTTGTATCAGCGATTTTAGGCCCAAAAAAGGCCCAAACATAAATGTTCACATTCATCTAATCTTTCCTGACAATCCGCAAGCTGTCTGCCCCATAAGCAGGCCGTCAAAAAATCGCGTCTCTGTAGGCAGCCTAGGCTCCGAGATCTGTACACAAAAACAATTGCTATCAACAAGGATTGGCAACCCACTCAAAGGCAAAATAAAGTGTTTCAACCAATAACCGACGAGATGCGCATTTAGGAGAGTTTTAATTGCACGGGAGGGAGGGGGAGGGAGTAGCGAGGTAGCTCTCTGTTTTGTTTGAACAGAAGTAATGTATCCCCGCTATCGCTGATACAACCTTTAATTCCTTGTGGCATAGATTCAGCAAGGTGCTGGACACATTCCTCAGAGATTTTGGTCCCTCACGACATGGACATGGACATGATTATTTGAGGTGCTGTGGCCTTTCTGTCTGCTCACACTAGCCTGGCCAGTCTTCTCTTGCCTCTATGGCATCAACAAGGCCTTTTCGCTCAGAGAACTGCCGCTCACATTTTCTTTTCCAGACCCTTCTTTGTAAACCCTAGAGATGGATGTCCCCAAAGATCCCAGTAGATTTTCTGAAAAACTCAGACCATGCCATCTGGCACCAACAACTGGGCCATCTTTAAAGTCACTTCAATCACCTCTCATCACCTCCACCTCCCATCACCTCCACCTCTCATCCCCTCCACCTCTCATCACCTCTACCTCTCATCCCCTCCACCTCTCATCCCCTCATTCTCATCACCTCCACCTCTCATCCCCTCCACCTCCCATCACCTCCACCTCTCATCCCCCCATTCTCATCACCTCCACCTCTCATCCCCTCCACCTCTCATCCCCTCCACCTCTCATCCCCTCCACCTCTCATCCCCTCCACCTCTCATCACCTCCACCTCCCATCACCTCCACCTCTCATCCCCCCATTCTCATCCCCTCCACCTCTCATCCCCTCCACCTCTCATCACCTCCACCTCCCATCACCTCCACCTCTCATCCCCCCATTCGCATCCCCTCCACCTCTCATCACCTCCACCTCTCATCACCTCCACCTCTCATCACCTCCACCTCTCATCACCTCCACCTCTCATCCCCTCATTCTCATCACCTCCACCTCTCATCCCCTCATTCTCATCCCCTCATTCTCATCACCTCCACCTCTCATCCCTTCCACCTCTCATCCCCTCCACCTCTCATCACATCCACCTCTCATCACATCCATCTCTCATCCCCTCATTCTCATACCTTCCACCTCCCATCACCTCCACCTCTCATCCCCTCCACCTCTCATCACCTCATTCTCATCCCCTCATTCTCATCACCTCCACCTCTCATCACCTCATTCTCATCACCTCCATCTCCCATCACCTCCACCTCTCATCCCCTCATTCTCATCACCTCATTCTCATCCCCTCCACCTCTCATCACATCCACCTCTCATCACCTCCACCTCTCATCACCTCCACCTCTCATCCCCTCATTCTCATCACCTCCACCTCCCATCACCTCCACCTCTCATCACCTCCACCTCTCATCTTCTCATTCTCATCCCCTCATTCTCATCACCTCCACCTCCCATCACCCCCACCTCTCATCCCCTCATTCTCATCACCTCCACCTCCCATCACCTCCACCTCCCATCACCTCCACCTCTCATCCCCTCCACCTCTCATCACCTCATTCTCATCCCCTCATTCTCATCACCTCCACCTCTCATCACCTCATTCTCATCACCTCCATCTCCCATCACCTCCACCTCTCATCCCCCCATTCTCATCACCTCCACCTCTCATCCTCCCATTCTCATCCCTTCATTCTCATCACTTCCACCTCCCATCACCTCCACCTCTCATCCCCTCATTCTCATCACCTCCACCTCCCATCACCTCCACCTCTCATTCCCTCCACCTCTCATCACCTCCACCTCTCATCACCTCATTCTCATCACCTCCACCTCCCATCCCCTCATTCTCATCACCTCCACCTCTCATCCCCTCCACCTCTCATCACCTCCACCTCCCATCCCCTCATTCTCATCACCTCCACCTCTCATCACCTCCACCTCTCATCCCCTCATTCTGATGCACAGTTTGAACTCCAGCAGATTGCCATGACTGTGTCTACATATCTAAATGCATTGAGTTGCTGTCATTTGATTGGCTGATCAGATATTTGTATTACGTAATGCACAGTTGAACAAGTCTACTAAATAAAGTGGCGGGTGTTTGTATATGTAGATGTGTGAAAACAGTAGTCATATCTTTTGCTTTATTCATATGAGCAGTGTGAAGTGAGTGTAGCTGCTGGCTATTGACAGGGAAAGTTTGCCTGATCAAAGTCTCTTTCAAAATATCTTTATTCTTAAAGCAAACAATGTACTTATTGAATAATAGAATGATTTTATTGCCATTCCAGGAGGTAATAAAGATATTTTAAGCTAATTAACTTGGTATTTCACTGTATTCAAGGATATTTTAAGCAAAACAAACTTAATGTCTTCAAAATTCCTTTGCTTTCTGTGTAAGTTTTGTAATGAAAATTCAGACCAATCAATTCATCTTCAAAGTGACATTTTATGTCCCAGCCCTTAGAGACTGTAGTATTTATTTCCAATGGTGACACTACAGACATGTGTTGACAAGAGCTGTTTGCATTTGTGACTTGTGCCTCCACCATGAAGCAACCCCTACTGTATTAGTACCCACTGGGAGACCTCTAAATGTCAAAGGAAAGTAGACAAGCTGATCAAAGAGTGCAGGGAGTCAGTATAACATAATGACAGCATAATCCATTTTAACCATGAACAGCTTGTCTTCTTGTTTATTCCTGAAAAATGACACACACAGTGACAAACACTGCCAAATTATATACGGTCATTAAACTAAGACGATCACAATTTTACACAGGTGTGTCTGTGCTTGAACGTTACTCTTATAAACCATAAAAACACATCTGGACAAAACAACTGTCTTTTCATGTAGTATTGTTGCAAGATCCTTTTTTCAGATAGGATACTAGTAACTACTCTATCGCATCACATAATTGTTTTTTTTCACTGTGGACAAAACACTTTTGAATTGCTATGACCATGCTAATTGAAGTCAACAATTGCATGTATGTGTATTTATGCAACCTGCAACCTTTATGCTGCCTGTTTGACATTTACATTTTATTATGATTTAAAAATGAAGTTTTTTATTTTATTTATTTATTTATTTATTTATTTATTTATGTTTTCGTCATCTACTTCCTGAATTTTTGGTTAACGATACCCGGGACAGCGAAACACCAGGGCACATGAAATTTGGTGGGTATGTAGCCCCACTAGACTTTTACGGAAAAATTTCGTTTGGTCCCCGGGGGCCACTCCCCCACCGCGCTGGGCCCCCTGAAACCCCAAAAAATGCAGTTTTTCCTAAATAACTACCTGAACCGTGGCACTGAGGATGAAGGATGAATTTTTTATGGTATGTTGGTCTCAAGGGCCCACATCAACCTGGCCCATAATCACTCATTTGTGATTTGCACCCCCCCCCCCCCCCGGTAAAAAATTAAAATGCAATATCATTCTGCTTTAATCGCCCCTATCTTCAGTTAAGATGTTCAGAACTGCACCAAATTGTATGTGTATGATTGACCTGTCATTCTCTGGGGGTATGCCAAGTTTCGTAGAATTTCATCCATGGGGGGGGTCTAAAAAAATTTAGGTTATGTGTACATTTAGTGACTGTACACTCATTGGCCTGTAGATGGCGGTGCACACATACACACACACACACACATGCACACACACACAGGCACGCACATACTATCAGTATCGGCAATTAGAACGGCCGATACATAATGACAAATTCAGTAGGATTAAAGGAAAGCCAAAAATATTCATCATAATCATCATGGCTGCATTTCCAGTATTGGTTTATAACTGTTCTATAATATGTGACATAGTGGTAAGTCTAATTGCAACAGCAGGCAATGCCCAGGCTCCCAGTCCCAACCCACTGACTAGCGCGACTCTGGGCATCGGTAACGTTCCAACTTCATAGGCAAAGATGGAACAGTACGTGCGCTCTGCTCTAAGATCTTTGGAGAGAGATGGTAGTGTTTGAGAAAATATACCATGTTGGGTGGGGAGACTTCTGTGATGGAAATAAACTTACATTTGATTAAGATAGTGGCAAGTGATGTAGCGGTGCTACCCTAATATTTAGGCTGCAGTAGATCACCATGTTAAGCGTTACTTTTGATGATGCCTCATTTGCCAATAGAATATGAATTGTTACATGTGGAATTGCTTGTTGATGAGTGTAAGTAATGATAGGAAAATAAACTCATTCTGCTCGATCAAATATGCACTTATGCAATATTTTTTTTTTTTTCAGAGACACTGTTGAAGTACTTTGGAGCACATCTCTACCACTACTTAACTCTACCTCATCAAGTGTCTGCCTCCATGGCTGATGACACAGAAGGTGAGGTTTTCTTGATGGCAAATGGTTACATAGCCTGTTAATATGACATGACACATTTAAAGGAACCATATGTAAGATTGTGACCAAAACTGGTACTGCAATCACTTTCAAAATACTGAAGAGCGGTGTATCCCCTCCCCCTCCCCCCTGACTCGAGGTTGCACACTACTGACTTTGTGTTTAGTAGATAGTTTGAGGGTGGCGCATCAGGCCAAAACACAACATGACATGACAAAACACAACATCAACAACAGTTGAGGGCTGCAACTTCACTTTTTAAATGACAATATCCTGGCTGGACTACTGTTGTCAGTGATATAAGTATTTGAAATGAACATGATTTCTTAATGTCTAGTGACATATCAGGGCCATTTTATGATTAATTGAAATATTTTTCTTACATATGGTTCCTTTAACATAGTTTTTGTTTTATTTATTTATGTATTTATTTAATCATTGCAGGTTCGTCCGCTGCAGATACCTGAAAGCCAGGAACGAAGTAGGAATAAGTATCTATTCTTTGGGACATTTTATTTTTGTCATTATTATTAATGTTTGTCTATTTTGGTTTTATTTTGTAGTTGAAGATTGATCATTTAATGTACATTTGCGGATTTGTTCTGCAAATCTGTTGAAAAACAAGTCATTAAACGGATGTACTTGTTTACAACAAATACAAATGCTGTTGTATTTTGTTATTTATCAATTCAACTTCAGTAAACCACCCTTAGTGCTTCACTTTGAATATGAATGTTTCAAATAAATCTGTGACTTTAGTACCCTCTAAGATTAAAAGGTGACAGGGTTGGTGTAAATAACAACTAATACATTGGTTTACCAAGCACATGGGGCCAGAAGTGTAGAGCGTAGCCCCAAAACATTTTTGGCATGTCAGCAAGGATGGATTACTGAATGAGCTTACCGAGTCCTTATGCATCTGTGTCCAGGGGGACAGTAGTTCATAATCAGTCACTGTATTAATACATAACCTCACTGTATTAATTTATAATATGACATTATAGTGTGAAGTTGTCAATTATCGCCAAGCACAGGTGACTCTGCGTTGTGGGAGGGGGCCCCCAAATCAAATTCTGCTTAGGGCCCCCAAAAGGCTCGGGCCGGCACTGTAACCTAGTGACAATTTATGTTGTGTAATAGGCCTCGCATTGGGCCTATAGTTTGTTAACAGTCACGGTTTTGTCATAACTCCCTCTATGCATTTTTGCATTTAGAATAGCTCTGAAACCGGGGGGCGAACACGTCGCAGGGGGCGGGGGGGGCGCCAGTGCGTGGATATCTCAATCGCAAAATTAAACAATATTTCTATTGGGCGCCTACCATGGACTAGGCTGGGTGAACTCCTGATCTGCCAGCGATTTCTTTTTCGACTTCTTAAAAGATTGAGCTTGGTCTGGCGAAAGCCAGATTAACCATGGACCTCATAGTTGCAAAATGCAAGGGAACATGAATCAGCCTATTATTTGCACAAACAATAACGGAAAGTAGCTCTTCAACTTGGCCCATTAAGATGTGTATGAACAGTCTAGCAAAGCATGAATGCCCTTTTGGACATGTCAGTTATTTGCACCACTGGGTAAAACTGCATTTTGTTTTAGACTACTGGTATTTGTGCATAGACAATAAAGCTGAATATCATATGAACTAGATGACTAAACTTATGCATATGTAGAAGAAAAAACATTCACAAAAATCCATGACATGACCTCTCTTCTTGATAGCTGTTGAAAACTGCATGGAACTGACAGGGATTGTTTTGTTTAATAATAAATAAATAAACACATTATGCTGCTGCTTTACCAAATAAAATGTAGCCTACAGGTGTACCTTTCATCAGTCCAGTTGCAATGGATGGACTGTGATGAACTGCCCTACTTGTGATTGTTTAGAGATTTTAAAGGTTTTATAACAATGCTACAAATTTTTTGGCAAGTGCTACAAATCTTTTCACCTTTGCAGCGCCAGTAGGCTACTTTGTGTGCGGCCACAAACAGACATTCCAAACAAGCAGACACAAAAGTTTCAAGAGTGGGGGATGGAGTAGAAGATGGAGACAAATTCATTAATATGATTTATTTTTCGCAGCATGAATGTACAGGACTGTGTGGCGGTCATATTTTGTACCGCTATGCGGTACATTTAGTTTACAGTATGTCTGTAGAAAAACTATAGTGAAATAAGGTCACTCTGACCAGCTGACCTAGTCACCACTCACACACTCCCAATGCGATTTCTTTTAGAACAGTGTGTGAGACGTGGCCATGGAGCGGGCATCACTCAGTAGTGTGATGAGCTGCCCGGGTGACTTACGTCTCAGAGAAGCGCTCCATATTCATCCATCTCTCCTCTCTCTGAGTAATGGTCACAGCAGGGGCGTAGAGTGTGGGGGGGGGGGGGCTAGCTCATCGCCGTGCCCACTACACCCACCCACCCGTTCGTCCTAGCCGCTCGGCCGCCTGTCTGGCCTGTCAGCTGTCCCTGTCTTTCACCAGCGGGCTCCCAGTCCCCTTTTTTTTAATTCTCAACCAATCTTCTGTCCATCACTGCACTTTATCCCCACTTTAGAGCTCAGCTCAGGTTTGCTCTCTGTCACTTTATGACATCTTGCGCAACCCGCACCCCTGCAGGAGGCTGGAAACATAAATGTGTCACATGGATTCTCACCGACTGTAACTGATATAAAAACGCATGAAATAAAACACTAAAAAGAGAAGAAAAAAATCCCCAGGCTTGTTCTTTCCATGACATATAGAGTACTTTTTTGAGAATCTGTCACATTTCAACTCTTTTAAAAGCCACTCTGTGTGTGTGTGTGTGTGTGTGTGTGTGAGAGTGCAAGGATTCCCCAAGTCATTCTCTTCTCCAGAGTGGGGAGATGTGTTCATTCACCGTGCTGCAGACAGTATCATTATTAGCCAAATGGTCTCATTTGTCTCATGGCCTCAGGTCACTGTTTCTACACACACAGTGCTGTCCTTGACCAATGGCATAGTCTTCTTATTACGTTGACTTTCTAGCCTTTTGATGATAATGACAATGATGATAATAATGATGATGATGATGATGATGATATATGATGATGATGATTATTATCTTTATAAGTAGTAGTAGAGAAATATCAGCATCAACCTAGAATTAAAGTAAATAATACAAAATAAAAGAGTATTTTAGATGTGAAAGCTCAGATTAGCAAAATATGACCAATTCCTTTTAAATTGTATACAAATAACATAACAGCCATAAAACATGCTAAAACCTCATAGCCATTGTCATTGCTTTTGTGGTAAGAATCATCTGCCCACAGACTCTCTACAGAAGAAACTATCTGTGGACACTATTTTACATACTGAACTTGAATCTTAACAGGCGATCTGTTTATTCTCTGTGGCCGGATTTTCCAAGTAAAGTATTGCCTCTTTTGTGTCTTTTTCTGATGTTTATGTCTTATTCTGGCTTTAATTATTTCCCTCTGCTGATGTTTGTGCTTTTTATTGGTTTGCAATCAGTTTCATTGCCATTTTGGTTCTCAGTAAATCAAGGTCGGCGGGTTCAAGCTCGATACACAAGCTGTTCCACACCTGCTGTGCCTGATCCCTTTCTGTGAGTTAGGGCCTTGTTACGCCAGTGTCACACTTTCAGTGCTCATTATAAGCTGTCTGAGGTTCAGATTAATTTTGAAACCATGCAGGTTCTTATACGATTTCCATTAAAAAGGAGGATTAGTGGCAATCCAGACAGTGGAGCAAGCTTAAAATCAAAGAGGCTCAGTGTGTGGAACTAACATGGGTTTATTTTAGAAGTGTCAGAATAATTGTGAATGAAGTACAGTAAAAAAAATATCACATGCCACAATAACCCATTTGAAGAACAGGAAAGCTTGCAGGGAACTTGCAACATTTCCATACCTTACTGTAGATTTGGGGATGCAAGCTGTTCTCTGAGCCTGATCCAATAAAGGTGAGCTCACTCCCTGTCATATTGGTGCATATCTCTTATCTGCACTCACACTTCTGCAAACACCTGAAGTGTGCTTCCTCAGCGTCTAAAAGGCTGGAGGATTCCCACACAAGCAACCCGGGACTCCCATGTGTCTCTTTTCCCCAGCTGCCTCCAAAAATACAGCTCTTTTTGAAGTTGAGCATTTCAAGTGCTTCTCTCCTGAGCTGAAATGGGTCTCGGCAGATCAAAATGATGCAAAATCCAAAACACGACAACAATCTGAAGTTCAATGCGATTAATCTCAAGCGTGAATATGAAGTGGAAGAGCTCTTACTTCAAGACTACACTTTATTCAGCAGCTTCCTCTTCATTCTAGATAGAACAAGTGGGCAGATATGGATTCAGCAACCACCAGGGTCTGTCACCTGGCTTTGTCATTTCCACACTTTTCATGAAACATTCGCTGTGGTCAGGAAACTCTCCAGTAGCTTATGGCTGCTGTAAAAGAGTGTCCATCTCAATTAGTGAAATTCAACAACATTCTGCACACGGCATAACAAATGAAGTTGGCAGGGGGCAGGCTGACAGCACCGGGCTAGGTAGAGCTACATTTGCATTTTATTTAGCAGACACTATCATCTACACTGACACACCAGCAAGGTAGATTACAACCCAAGCAACAGGATTAATTTGAAGCTGCTGTGGCCACCAAGGCGGCAAAACACTGAAATCCTACTGTCACCACCAGCCATAAGTGGCCAGAAGTTGTTGAGGCAAACAGAGAAGCATGAGTGCACAAGAAGTGCAGAAAAAAAGACAGTTTTTAAAAATAAATAAAAAAATACCAGGATGCTCGTTAGATGAGCAGGCTGATAATGAAACTCTCTAAGCGCATCCAGTGGACAGACACAACAACGTTTTCCCACGAGAATGGGGATTCGTCTAACCCCACACTCAGACAGCTCTGGCAGCAAAATCTGAGCTTTTGCAGATAGGGAGTCTTCCAGTGGCCAGTGCCAGGCTACAGACTCAGTGGTCCACAGGTTCAATTCTTTAAGCCTAATGAGAAAGTCTCCATGCATGCTCAGCCTCAAATGTACATGGACCGCTGTCCTCAGGATGGCTAGAGTCCACCTTGCTAGTGTTACATGTCACTGACATAATGTCTGCCTTTGTGTTCCTGAATCCGATACTTAATCTAGAGATGACCATCTCTGACCATATTTTTGGACGCAACCCAGAATGACAGGGAATCTGCAGAGGCAAAAAAGGTTGACAAAAAAAATGCTCATTCAGGTGGATAGTTGATATTTTAGCAAAGCTTTTCTCCTGTGTGGTATCAGAGGTCATCACGTTTGAGAAGCAGAGACAAGTTTAAGCTGAAGTAGTGGACATCACTTCTTTACAACTCAGGACCAAATGTCAGAGCGGATAAGCTGCTGTCTTTTGAGGGGGAGATATTACTTCAGGTCGAGTCATGACATGTGGAAGGGACATGGCATGGCTATCTGCAATCTGGACAGGCTTTTTTTCTTTCTATGTAAAATGCATATACATTTCATTTATAATACATAATCAAGAATGGTACATGTATTAGCACATGTTCATCCATCACCTACAGCTTTTCCACTTTTGACTACAGTATTGCTTCAGTAAAACTCAAAAGTCACTGTCAAACTAAAAACTACTGTGCAAAATTCAACTGTTGAACATTTAAAAAAAAGAGTACAGGAGGATGGAAAGAAACTGGTGTGAAACAAGCTTTGAATCCACAATCAACTCATTTCCATATGATACAATACTGAAATAGTCAATGTCTTTGACAGACTTTATTATTAGTAGAACTATAAATAACACTTGTGGACATTTTGCAACTGTTGAGAAGTTAACAAACGAGTAAGTTTGTGGCAGTAAAGTTTTTTCTGAAGCAAAGTTGATCAAATCTGGCAAAATGTATCCACTAATTCACTAACAACACGGCCCAGTTTCAATGGGGAAACCATTCTAATGTCCAAGTTCAGGTTGATTGACAGTGAAAAATATTTACTGTAGTAAATATTAAATATCTAGAAAGGTTTACTCTAAACTCCTCCAGGTACAACTTTCATACATTGCCTAACAATTTTTCAGTCGTTCTCCATCACTTGCTAGCAGATGTGCTTAAAATCAATGCTGTCCGACACATCGTTTAAATCCCTAAAAACAGCTGTTATAAAGCCCCTACTAAAAAGAATGATCTACAGTCACCTGGATATTAATCTTGGGGGTCATTATTTTGTAATCCTTATATATGCTCCCACTAATTCATTAAAAAAACAATCATATTTCCTGTCATAACTATACTGATGACATTTACTATGCCCTCTCACATAAATACTATAATTACAGTCCGTTGGTCCTATGGTGTTTTTTACGCGTGTTTCTCATACCATCTCTCAAGAGAGATACCCTCCTAAGGCTGAATCCATTTCTTCTTCTTCTTCCATAACTTCAGGAATGGGGTGTTATTAAACCAATGCCTTTCATTGGTGTATTATATTCAACTGATTACAAATGACATTAAGCAATTGTTAGTAAATAATATTTTTATGGTTATATTCTGTTCCTGACACCTGTATACCATTATTATGCATAACGCACGAATATGTGAGGGGTTGTGATTAATGTCATACTCTATTCACTGTATAATATGTTTTCGCTACACCTCACCTTGTGTTTCCAAATCAATCATGACATATTGGAGTAAGTCTGCTTCAGACAAGTGCACATGCAAGGGAAATAAAGGAAAAGTCAAAAACATAATTATGAAATCATCTTTTCTCATACCAATATAGCGTAATTATTAAATTATATGTATACTTATCTGCAAAAAGAGTGTTTTTTTATCAACTTGCCTCAGTATCACTTAAATTAATTGCTCTGAGACTATCTAAGCATCGGCACTGCCACTTCATAGCTGTAATGGTATTTAATATAATGAATTGTTGTTGAGTAATGTTCGTCATTACAACTGCACCCTCAATTCACGTCCTATAATGTTATTTGTAAACAAGAGATCTTAAAACAGGTGTACACAAATCAAATCAAATGCATGATATATATCATATAATATCGTGACCTGATCTGACAAAATGAGTCAAAGCCGCACATTCTAATTTTGAAATATAGGCCGATTACTTCAAAAAACATAGAACATATAAATTTTTCTTCCCTAAATTTCATAGTCAAGACAAGAATGTAAAGTTACATAAATTATTATTCAAATGGACAAATCATACCTGTAGTCACTGTGACTCATTTTGCCAGATTAGGTCACATATGATATAATACTTTCTTATTTATTTACATTTGATTGAATAGATACATGCATATCTCAGGGAAAAGGAAAAGTCATATGAAGTGAAAGTTGCTCAAGGATTGGCACATTAACACCAATTAATGCTATATTGTTCCCAAACGAAACTCTTTCACCCATAAATAGACCCTATGCTGTGTACGCCAAACCAGTCCTTTTAAACTGAAGTACTGCTCACCTGTAAAAAAGCCACATTATTGAAGGAGTCAGTTTATGTCCAGCCATTTTGACCCCAATTTCAACCTGTGGCATGAAAGATTCTAAAGAACTCTATGAGATTCTTATGGAATTCTAATGGAGAAAGAAGTGAAAATTGTGACTGTATTGTACAATTTGAGGAGGCATCCATGGGAGAGCAGAGCATACACCTTAGCAGCTCAGAGCAGAAGTATTTCCCTCTATTCCTAACCATCTTAGCTACCATGAAATGTTAAGAAATGAAAAAGCCCTTTGAGAGCTGACAACAACACTCCACTCCATCGGCAGGCCCTGGAAAGCAATGCCTCTTCCTTTTGGGTACATAATCATGTTTACTTTACTTTCAAGATTAGGTCTCTACCGGCAGTCCCAGGTCGAGGGCATCAGCTTTGGTAACAAAGAGCTCTGGCTCTTCATGTGAACTGCCAGGCCAAGTAACCCAAGGTGCATCTTCACAGATTATAAATAATTTAGCCTGGGAGTTGATGTGGCTAGGTTCCTGTCTGGTTTATCAGTCTGCCATTTCTTCCCTCTGCTTGTCATCCAGTGCTAGTGTTTGTTTGTTGTTTGTCTGGCTGTAAAAACAAATGGGAAGTTTAATGATTGACACTGTCTATCAAATGTCTTTCCTAAAAAAATATTTTTTTTGTTTGCTTTTCAATTCAAAACCTTTATGGTCTCTCATGAATTAAACATGGTGCTTGTCTAAAGACCAATGCAAACTGATGTTACTGAAGGCTATTGAGGTAGCACTGGTACTTTTTTCTATTTCTTTCAATTTCTCTCTTAACAATACGTGTTCTAAATTGATATCCCAGGGCATCCACGTCTATAGTATCATTTACGGTTCACACTATTATATATACATATACATGCAAATACATTAATGTGTATAGTCATTGGGCCAGGAACCTTGACAAAGGCTGACAGGCCGAAACGTTCGGATAAATACAAGTAAAAAGAGATAGAGTGTGTGGTGACCAAGTTTTTCATAGTTTATTTTCCCTTGCCAGCACCTTGGAGGGTGTGCATTCTTTTTGTTATTTATATAGTCATTGGGTCACATCACAGCAAAGAATATGGTAGCAGACAGATGCACGCTGGGTTATTACACGTTGACAGACAGAATGATATTAGAACAGAAACCCTTTTACATTGCAGACTGTCCACTCCCATTGTTCAGTAGGTTACAATTAGCAACCATTTGAATGAGGACTCAAATGTGTTATAATCACTTTGCAAATTGCAGTTGGTCATTACAAGTGCACAAGCAAACGATATTCAATCAGCCTGACTTTTAAAACAACTTAACCATGATCCATTACTCAAGCAATAATGTTTATGCATATTGTAATTAACAGGTTCAAATTTGAAATTAAACTGGATGTTTGTCAAAGCTGTTTGAAAGTATTAATTTCCAAAGAGTCATGTTGGACTGCAGTCTTGTGTAAGGCAGCTCTAGTTAGTTTTCTCCAAACTTATGAGTTGAATGAAAAACAAAAAACCTCCCATTCTACTGGATCTTAAACAACTGTATTAGACTGAACCTTCACTTCAGCTGCTGTGGCATTACATTATTTAGACCTCAGAGCTCTCTGTTACAGATTAGACATTTCATACGGTGTATATCAGGGGTAGCCTGGGTGCCATTCCGAACTTTGCCCCGTCCACAACATTTGAGGTCGGGAAGTTCGGTCTGGCATTGCTCCATTGTGGAGCAAGTATGCTCGCCCTAGATTGGGCGGACCAATCAAATCAGGCTTTTCGATGATGGACAGGTGAGCAACAGCGCCTGGTCTGTCATGTCATTTGAGCACGCTTAGATTAGGCTTATGTTTGAAACAAAAACGCTGTGGCTAGAAGTTCTTCGCCGGCTCTGCCATTATACACACGATTGCAACAATCGCTATTCGTTATTCGTTAGCCTGCCTCTGTGCTGTGGATGCAGGATAAACTGAAATTGCTTCGGTCGGCGGGTACGATACACTGAACTTGCGAGCGGGATATTCTTCCTACAGGCAGTAGGGGCGGACGAGAGAGTCTTCATTCGCCCTGTAATGAGTCATTTAACCATAACACGAAAATGTTACCTGGTGTCCCTTCAAGACCCCATATGGAAAATGCATATTATTTAATCACGTTTTATCACGATTATTTCTAAAAACTTTGGCCAAAGTTGAGATGTGGGAAAACTTGTTTAACATGTTTGTAGCATATCAGTGTTCAACAGAATTATTTTTAAAAACGGAGGGGATATAGGCTATCAGTTTTTTTCCTAATAGCCTACCCTACTAGATTACGCTGAGTGTTGTAGGCTAGGAGTTATTGACGGCACTAACTTTTACAAAAGACCAGAAAACAATGTTAAGGCATTTGTAGAGACGAAGGATGGTTTGTGTGTTTTCTTCCTACACCTAACGGTAATCTGTTTCGTTGCTCTGATTGGTTAGGTCTATCCAATTGAGTGCAGAGACACCCCCCCCCCCCCCCCCCCCCATGTATCGGTTGAAACACGCCCCATAGTTATGTCCCAATGGAGCAGTATCAGACTCATATTCTGACTATAATTGAGTATGACTACGTCAGGCTATATCAGGGGACTATGACAGATGCTTATGGGCACACACACACACACACGCTTGCTCTGTTGTGCTCTTGTTGTAGTGCCTGCAGTTACTAGACATCATCCATAAGAGCATAATGTGTAGTCTACATTAGCAAGTAAACAGAGTAACAAACCAACCAACCCCATTCAGGTCTTATGGCTGAAGGGAAACTGAGTGTGTGTGTGTGTGTTTGAGAGAGAGGGTGGGGGGTATTCTCCCTCCTCCATATCCACATGCCATGTTAGTATCAGAGGCACACCATTTGAGCGTGAGGCAGAAAGACATGCATTGACAACATTAAATAGACTTTCTTGCCGCCTACAACTGCACCCATTCCAGACGGCCCGGTATTTACTGCTAAATCCCTGGGTACACCTGTGAGCTGGAGCAGTTCTCGGGGGATTAGTACCCATGTTCCGGCACTCACCTGTCAGCAAACCTGACAAGATTATTCCTCTGTGGGCTGCCTGGGATGCGTTCATTTCTCCATGGTGTAGCCTTCACTGAAACTTCATTTCACGCCTCGACTGTAGCCTACTTTTATACTTTTCACCTACTCCAAACTTTTGAAAATAGCAAGTCACAATTATGTCAGTGAGGGGTTTGCTTTTTTTCTTTCATGAATTGTTTATTCATTCGTAACCATTGCAACATGTTGAATGAAATCTTGGGGTGCGATGATCTGTCAAATTACCCTTTCAAATGCATCAAATATTGGAATGCAATGTTCAGGTACTTCAAAATCAGTGGGGCATGTTCAATGGTGCATTTTGAACTAGACTCTACTGCCATGATAAGGGGGCATGGCTACCTCAAAATGTGCAACCACTTGATAAACATCTCTCCAGCGTTGCTTCTGTAATTGTTGGCTCTGTGTCCTCCGATGGGACTTGGAATCACCAATAGCTATGGTGACTTCATACAGAAAGGGTCTCCAGGCAACCATATTGATTGACAGGGGGTTTTACTTCCTTATATGAGAAGTAAACGAGACCCCATGCACTGCCTCACAATACCTAATAAAGATGAGCTATTGTGGTCTACAACCTCTTCTGGGATGGGAGGTGCACAATCAATACGGGAATTGATTGGAAGGAATAATTATGATTTCCTGTTCTTCTTAAAGGCGCTCTAAGCAATGTTGGGTAACGCCACTTCTGTTGACGTTCAAACAAAACAGAGAGCTAGCTTGCTACTCACTCCCCCTGCAATTGGCTGAAACAGTTTGTTATGTTTTTATGGTCCAGGATGGACCAAGTTGTCTTGTTGCCATTTTTGGAGCCTGGGACCATATTTTTTAGTGTATTCAGGGCAGACAGCTAGCAGATGGTGAGGTGATGTTTGCTGTATATGACAAAAGTTTTTTTTAATTTAGAAACCGTGTAACATCGCTTAGAGCGCCTTTAAGCCCTTCATATAAATACAGTATATTGCTGTTAGAGATCAACAATGTGACTAAAACAATTATATAGCATATGTTTTATAACCAATCTTTTATAATCAAACATTTTTAATGAAAATTGGATACATAATAAGTGTCTCTCCACTTCATGGATGTGTTTTCCATTTGTTTTGTATTGGTATTTTACTTCCCAGAATGGAAACAAATATCTGAAACAAAAATGGACCATTTCAATATGAAATTTTATTAATTTTACATCTCACAGAGATCTTCTTCTGACTTCAATACCACAGTATTAAATCACTTGAGTAACACCAACAAAAGCAGCCAGTAAGAAATGATCAGACCAACAAAAAAAATATGACAGTTCAAAAGAGAAAACAAAATGCAAAAACACAAGCCACTTCACAACAGATTAGAAACCAGGACCCATAATAAACCCTACAATCTACACAATCACACTTATTACAGATAATCTGCCAGTCTATTCATACTGGTTCAACAAGCATGTCATTGGAGCACGGAGCATGGCAGTTGTATTTCAAGACAATGTGATTTGAAAATTATAACATGCATAAATTAGGAGAATGCTCAGTGCACTCTGAAGGCTACTGATAAAGGTTAATGAACACAGATAGCTGCTGAGGTGGGAAAGCATTGAAATTCCTCGAGGACAAAAAAACATGACAAAAAGACATGATTTTTTAATGGTTACAGGAGTCCATAAACAAGCTTTCACAACGAACAGGCAGAGGTACAGGCATCCATCATGAGGTATTTCTAATATCAGAAGCGGTCTTATGAACTGTACTCAGGCAGCTGCCAAATGGCAATTATCATTTGTTGAATGATGTTGTAGTCTTTACACTAAGCACAGGTCTTGTATAAAAGTGTGTGTAATGTCCCCATTTGCAGATGCTTTGCCGATACAGGTCATGCACTCTGTGCATTTCTCTAATTACAAAGTCCACAGCCTCCTGTCTGATTTGAAGCTTTCAAACACACACAAGTCTTCCCAAGGTGAGTGCCCAATGCGTACACGTGTGTGTGTGCGCGTGTGTGTGTGTGTGTGTGTGTGTGAGAGCAGTGCCGTGTTTCAGCAGGTGCTGCAGACAAAGGGGAGCTCTCTGTTTATACCCAGCAGTCCGTTGGGCTGCCAGCCTGTCAGAGGCTGACACTACAGAGTGATGGCCTAGGATGAGATGAGATGGGGAGGCGCCCAACCCCAGCCTCTCCAGCCAGCCAGGAAGCCAGCCTCTCTCCTGCGGGGAACGAGACCAATTTCGACTCTGGGCAAACACGGAGGAGCAGCAGCAGCAGCTGAATTTTGAACCGGCATTCCTCTGGGGTGCCCCGAGCTGAGTGCCTTTCTCACACCAGAGGTGCTCTGGGTAATAATGCTGTTTGTTTTTTTTTTCTCCCTCTGTATTTTCCGCTGATAAATTCTGACATTCAGAGTCAGTGAATTTATAGTTAATGACAGTCCTCTGACACGTCAACATCACTTTTCTGAGGCGGTGTGTGAGGGGAGGAGAGGCAGAGGAGGCACGACTCAGCCTCAAACCGTAGAAAGTGTAGGTGTGGGCATGAAATGCTGGCAGACCACACTGACAGCGCAGTCACATCCTTCCAAAATGCAGTGGGAGGAGGAGCCATCACGGGTGTTCTGAATGCGAGTCCACGGTCCAGAACTGTGGCCAAAACAACAGTCTATACCAGGGGTTTTCAACTGATTGTGAACCAGGGACCACCATTCTGACTACTTATGTAACGCCAGGACCACCACTGAATAAAAATACTGATTCCCACATTGCAACTAGGCCTACTGAATCCATGGTCAGGGACCACCAGCAATGTCCTCACAGACCACAAGTGGGCCGCGGACCACTGGTTGAAAACCCCTGATCTATACGATCACCTAGCAATGGCAAACAAATAAGCCTCACACGTAAACTCATGATGCATTGACATTACTGGGAATTCATAAATCATTAAACGTTCTACACCATGGTAACTGGAAAAAGCTGCTCCGGTGTGTCTAACGTGAATGTAATATTCTGCATATTCTGCCATAATCCTGTAAAGTATGATGCCTTGAAGTCATGAGCCTATTAGTTTATGCATTTAGCATGCCAATGTGTTTGGCTGCTGGCTGCTATTGGTTGAGTACCACAGTGTCGCTGTTTGGGATATATGTCCTAATGATGCATTCTGATTACATAATAGTATGAGTAACTTGAGAGTGCAGTGAGTCTCCCTTGTTCATTTTCACATTGAGACACTTCTCACATCATGTAGCCTAGTATAAACACATTCGTCCATAAATGAAAATGCTACCCATGAGCATAGAAAAGGAATCTCAGCTGTTCTATGGAATAAAGCACTCAAACATGTATTGCTTACATTCAGAATAGGAAACACAGATAAGCTTCAAAGTCAGTAACACTTGCCCTTTGCATAAAAACTGACTGTTAAGAGAGTCAGACTTGTCGACAAAGATTTCAAAATTGAACATAAGGCAATGCAGCTCTGTGGAGCATGACTGTTCTAGAAATTCCCTAACCCATTCTAAAAATCCCCTTCCTATATGCCCTGCACAACGTGAATGGATTCCAAAGGTCTTGCCCTTAATGATAGTTCTACAGAAATGGGAATTATAGAATTATAGAATTCTATAGAAACAGCCGTGACACTACAAAAATCATTGCACAGAAGTCTGCTACTTTGCTGATGTCTGCATTCAAATGGCCTTTTGAATTAAGACCTGAAAAAAACAAGAGTGAATAATTAGAAAATAGTGTACACATAGAATACCAATCACTCACATGCTGCCTATCATATTTAACCACGATAACAAGGGGAAGCAGTATTATGGGAAATGTCAGCAGTGCTGTGATTTGGTCATTGGCACAATGCTGATTGACAACCATAAACACAGAAATGCCAGTTTTCTCTAGGGCAACATATTACAACAGCTCTATAAACAGGTAGTATACCACTTTGTGGTGCTTTTACAGTAGGCTAAACATCTGAACTAGGGGTGTAAAGATTAACCGTTTTGAACGTTAAAGATTCGTTCAATTTCAATTCAGTTGCATTTTAGGGCCCAATTAGGCTACATCGTATCGCATCCTATAGAACTGTATCGAATCGCACCGAATCGTTCTGTATTAAAACGGATTGTTTTTGAATCGTATCGTAGCATATGCATCTACAGTAGATAAGTATCGAATCGTCTTATAAGGGAGAGAATATATTATATAAGATATTAAATGCAATGAAAATACAAAATATTCAGATTCAGTTTGAAGTGGAACACATTTTATTCCATAAGATGCACACCCCTAATCTGAACTCATGGCAGGCATTGTTAGATATCGTTGCTGTGGCACCACTATCTACCAAGTAGTACCGTTCATCAAAACTGTGTGTGAACTCTGTTGAATAACAATATGTGACATTCTCCCAACCTAAATCACGTATTCAGAACACCAAAGTTATATATGCCATTTTCTGGCAGGTTTGGGAGAAAAATGAGGGTCTTACTGGACATCTTTGGTATCCTTATGGGCCCACTGCTGCTTCCGTCTCCTCCCTCGCTCTGTGACCTGATTTCAATGAGGTAGTCCTCTCCTGAGGGAAGCTGCAGCTCCACAGACGTCCGGTTGGTCTCCACGATGCTGGTGCGGCCGAGCCAATTCTGCCGATACACCACCTACACACGAAGACAGAGGAGGGTTGGGATACGATACTGCAGGTTGGGATAAGGCAAGCTGCAGCCCATCACCTTCAGGGAGGGTTTTTTTTTATTCAAGCTGCAGTGCCTTTCATCACAGCAGTGTGCTTTTCCCTTCAAGAAAAACAACTGGGGAGAAGAGCCCTCAGATACAACAATAACAGCTACGGATTCCAGGAATTCTGACATCAAGCCGAATCATGCGTTAAGAAAGGATATTGAGTGCAAATATCACAATGTTCATATATTGTTAGGGGCAAACTTTCAAAAATGCACACTGGCTACCCAAACAAGGCTTATTGGGGGGCTTATTATCGAGCCATGTTGGTATGGAGGTTACGGTGTTTGAAGCTGTTACTATGCAGCCCCTCCACGGAGAATCGCATGAATTGCAAATGATGATTGGAGGTGTTTCTGCTCCCCATGGTGCTCGCACATGCGGACACAAGACTGAACTAGCAGTGCTGAGCCGCCGTTCAATCATGCTCTCCAGAGAGAGGGGGAGAGAGAGAGAGAGAGAGAGAGAGAGAGAGAGAGAGAGAGAGAGGGAGGGAGAGAGAGAAGGGAGGGAGAGAGAGAAGGGAGAGGGTGGGAGGAGAGACCATCAGAGATGTCCAGCTGCTTCCTCAGCCCCCGAGTCCCAGACTTCTGAGAGAGGCCGGGCATCAATTAGGCCGAATGCTCTGTGGCAAATTAAATCTCCAAACGAAGGCTGGGCCCTTGCTTTTTTATTATTTCATTTTCAACAGTTCCCAAAAGCCGCTTGCAAAGAAGAGGAAAAAGGAAAAAATCTGTCTTTGCATAGCTAATACCCAGCACATCACAAAAATATGAGGCCGATTCCGATCCAGCAGGTCATTCTACTGCCAGCCAGTGGCTGGCTTGAAAAGACTGAATATCTACAAAACTCCAAGAACAAAAAGAATGCGTTTGACTTGAGGAGTAGAGTAAAAAAAGAAGACTCAAAAAGAATAGAGCTGCAAAGCTATCTAGAAGCTTGTGAATAAAGATTTGGAAGTGAATGGATTGGAGTGAATGTATTAATAATGACATCTTAATTTGTCTGATTTCATTTCTAAAGCTGGATAATAGGCTTGGTCAAGAGCAGAGGGTGTCCTCTGCTGGCTTGGTCACATCGACCCCCTCAGCTCCCTTGCACAGACCAATCCGACTGAGACAGCGACTTGTAAAGAAGGCTCTTGGCATGAATGAATAAATAAATACATATTTAAACTTTCCCCCAGCTTCCTCCGGGTTGCATAATATAGTGTAAAAGCTCACTGGTGCATTGTCCATCATGTGCCTCTATGAGTCACTTAGCTAGTCCACAGAAGAGGAGATGTCACACTGGCCCTAACTCAGGCAATGCCACTATGACCCCTCGACACCTACCACTCTGGCCAATATACTGGGATCAGTCAATGACCTGTCAGTGTGTTGAGCTGTAGATGTAGTTCCTCTTCATTCAAGACAATGGAGGTGGGTGTGGTCAGAACAAGACAATAACCAGAGCATGACTCACTTTCATCACCTGGATTACTCCAGGGCTGTGTGCGATAGCGCTTTTTTATCTCCGGCAGACTCACCTTGTAGCCGGTGACATCTGACTCATTGTCCATGGCCTTTACGTGTTCCCAGTTCAACAAGATCTTCGAGTTGGTTAAGTTCCACTCTATATTGGCTGGAGCATGGCTCGGTGCTGGATGAAAAAAAAAAAAACATAACAGTGATACTGAGGGATGAAATATTTATTTATGCAGGACACCTAAAGTGATTCTGATCTTCTGTTTCCTGTATTGATTTACTGTGAATAGAAGACCTTGTTCAGTGTTAAAGGAGCATAAAACATCACTGTTGGAAACTTCTCATCTTTTCTCCCCCAGAAAAATATGAGTATGCAAATGTGAGTTCCTCATCTTGCTTACCAAGGCCTGACCCGACACACAGTGAAGATGTGGAGAGAGGTTGCTGCATAACTTGACACGTTACTGTAGAAAATACCTGTTCAAGCACTGGCTTGCTGGCTTGATTATTGATTCAAGCATAGTGTGAAACTGTTACAGTAACAGGTTTAGTAAGCTGTGGGTGGACTGAGAAGGTCATCCACTGAATTTCCCCCTTCCTTCCACCCTGCCCCTTCATTTCAACTGAATATTAAGAAAGTTTCAATCGCTCCTCCATCTCGAGAGGAGTCGGAACTAGCCAAACACTCCTCTTGCTTCCAACGAGCCAAGGCCCTTGTCTTTTATAAGACCTTATAAAACACACACTCAAATCGAGCAACTCAAGGCTGCACAGAGACAGTGAGAAAGAGACATGGGAACAGAGAGAGAGAGAAAAGAGATAGAAGGGATAGATAGATAGATAGATAGATAGATGGAGAGAGAGAGACAGGGGGACAGAGAGAGAGAGAAAAAAGAGATAGAGGGGATAGATAGATAGATAGATAGATGTAGAGAGAGACAGGGGAACAGACCGAGAGAGAGAGAAGAGAGAGGGGATAGATAGAAGGAAATAGAGAGAGAGAGAGGGACAGATATATAGATAGATGGAGAGAGAAAGAGAGAGGGGGAGGCAGATAGATAAATAGATGGAAAGAGAGAGAGAGTGAGAGAAAGAGAGAGAGAATTGAATTTAGAATTTTCAAAAACTCTTTATTACAATCTTCAATCTGTAGCTTGTCATTATCAACAACACACAGCACCATTTTCCCTCAAAAACATCAAGAATCTTCATAGATTTATAAAAATGAAAATCAATCCACATACGACACCTTACAAGAATAGGAGAGAGAGAGAGAGAGAGAGAGAGAGAGAGAGAGAGAGAGAGAGAGAGAGAGAGAGAGAGAGAGAGAGAGAGAGAGGGGAGGGGGTGAACTCACGTGGCTTCTTAGTGGTGATATTGACGGGGCTACTGGGGGGTCCGGTGCCGGCGCTGTTGTGGGCACTGACGGAGATGAGGTATGCCGTGCTGCCCTTCAGCCCCGTGATGGTGGCCGCCGTGTCCGTGACCCGCACACTCTCCACCGCGCTCGAGGCCGCCCCCTCCTCACGCCACACCACCTGGGAGAGAGGACGCCAAGGTCAACGCACCTTTCAATGCCGCATTGACATGTTGTGTGTTTGTCTGTGCGTCTATGTGTATGTGTGTGTGTGTGTAAGTGTGTGTGTGAGCAGGTCTGTCTGTGTGTGTGTGTGTGTGTGTGTGTGTGTGTGTGTGTGTGTGTGTGCGTGTGTGTGTGCGTGTGTGTGAGTGAAAGAGAGTGAAGAGAGGGAGATCAAGAGAAAGAAAGAGAGGGAGAGAGAGAGAGAGAAGAATGTGTGCACTTGTGCTTGTTGATTGTAACTCTCCATCTTGTGACCGAGGGCTGTGTATGACTTTCTCCGGCTCGCTGCGGAGTCTCAGCTTAATGGACCCTCCCCGCAGGCAGTCCCGGGTCAGGAGGGGAGCGGACCTCATCCTCAGGACTCTCCTCCAGGAGGGACCACCACACTGTAGAGGTGTTTGTGTGTGTGGGTGGGAGTGTACTTGTATGTGTGTGTGTGCATCTACGTGTGGGTTTATCTGTGGGTATCTCTGTATGCGTAGGTCTGCTTTTGTGTGTGTCAGTGTGTATGCATGTCTGTGTGTGTGTGTGTATGCATGTCTGTGTGTGTGTGTGTGTGTGTGTGTGTGTGTGTGTGTGTGTGTGTGTGTGTGTGTGTGTTGGGGGCAGTGGTTGATGTACGATGTTCACCCATCAGACCTGAGATTTATAAAGGCACAGCGGTGTGCGCTGGGCGCCAGGGAGCGCGTGAGCCGACCTCTTCATTCTCCAGATTACATCGTGAAAAATGGGCCCTCCTAGCAAAGGCTCATGTTCGGAGCAGGAAATTGTACAACTTGCCATCTGCAGTTTTATTCTTTTCTTCTCAACCTTCACTCTCCCTTTTTTATGAATACAAATATTCAAGCAAGGTAATACAAACTTTTATCTCTTTTCTTTGCCGAACCTCGGAGCTATTTTATCCGTTTTTTTGTTATTACCTCGTAACCAAAGATCTTCTCGTTGGTCTCCCTCTCGGCGATGGGCTCCCAGTAAACCTGGATTTCCGAGGCAGACAGGGTACGTGCCCACACCCTCGAGGGGGCAATTGAGGGCTCTGAAAGAGGATGAAGAGGATGAGGAGGCTTTGGATTCTCAGATGAAGCGCAGAGAAGCCTCGTCTGTTTCCTTTTTCACTGAACGGCATGTGGCACTCGTCTAAAAGGGAACTGTGTGTTCTATCCAGTAGACCTGCTTACTCACCCTCCTCCGCTGAGAAGACGAT
>NC_055960.1:8799315-8894315 GCF_018492685.1 Alosa sapidissima
TAACATCTGCCCAGGCACGGTCGCAGGCACTGGGATTAGAACATGTTGGAATGAGAAAAATAGACACACACATCAACGCCCAGACGTACAGTGACAAGGCATTGGAAAATGCAGAACACGTTCCAGAGATGTGTATTATTATTATCATGCACACTCGGGTTACTCTCATCCAATCTCTCATTACAGACTTCAAGGATAAAAGGAGATAATTAGAAAGTGATATGCAGCAGCCACAATCCAAAGCATTTTGCACAGTTGACAATGGCCTCCCACAGAGGTGAGATCAAGCTATAGCATGATTCATGGTGCTAAGGAGAGTGTTTCAAAAGGCTTTCTTTCTTTTTATTTTAAATACTGTGTTCTGTGACAGTTGCGCATAAGAGGTTGAAGTACTGTAAAAGGTGCTTTTGAATCAGAGGTATTGTACCTGTTTTGACTGCCTGCCAACCTATGGAGAAAGGATTCCTTGCCTGGACAATGTAGCTGGTGATGGGACTGTGGTGGTCAGACCCCGGGACCCAGGAGAGCTGGGCAGTCGTGTCGGTGATCTCACCCACGACCACGCCCTCGGGAGCGCCAGGGGACCCTGATAAGGAGAGAGAGAGGGACGGGGGTGGGGGGGGGACAGGAGCGGTCAGGAGCGGTCTCAAAGACTTGCTGTAGACGGACAGAAAAGGGCAGGTGACAAGGTTCGACGGAGCACACAAAAGCAAGCCAAGGAGCGCACCGCGCCCGCACAACACAAAAGGACAGAGGCCTTAATATTCATGAGGCGAGCTGGAGATCTTTCAGCTGATGACACACAACACAAAAGGCGTCCCGAGGAACGTGAGGAGCACCGTTAATGGATCGATTTCAGATACTTTGCAAAAAAGAAAAGAGAAGTGGGCAGAAGGAGCTTGATTTTCTGGGTCAAATAATGAAATGGACTGGCATTGTACTGAGCTCTTCCATACACCCCCCCCCCCCCCCCCCCCACCTCCTCCACACTCCCAAACACACTGTTTGATGAAGTCTGCAGCAGGGGTGGAATACCAAGTACCAGCACATTGAAGTGGAAGTCCGTACCTCGCACAAGTAGGTCAGCTGCGGCCGACACACTGTCCACCAACGTGTGCACCATGCAGACATATTTTCCCGAGTGCTTGAGCTGAATATTTCTGATCATCAGGTCACCTGCAGAACCCTGTTGAACATAATGGACGTACAATTTTACACAGACACATACATATATGCAGTGTTGGAAAACATTGGCTGCAGCAAGACCTAGCACATATTTGTGTCAACCATTCACTAAAGCAGCTCATTCTAATTAGCACGGGTCATCATCAGCCAGGTAGATAAGCTAATTAGTGCCAATCCCTAGTGCACGGGTAGAACCAATGCATGGAAGGACTTTTACTTTCTGAATCCGGAGTTTTCTACCTGTGCAGGATAATATAATATGCGGCTGCATATGTGTCAGTGCTCTTGACTATAAATACCTGTGATACAATCCGTATGTGGCATGTTGAAACCCAGATGGCACATGTACCTAATTGCTTGCTCTCACTTCTCGCCCTGTCCTGTGATGATAGAGATGACTTGTTTGTTGTGAAGTAAATCACCTCTTTCCCCAAGGCAAAGGTAAGGATACCCCCCGCGGCCAGCAGCCATTTAGAGTATTCTTCCACCCCGAGTGAAAGAAAAAAAACACGAGACATGTCAATCAAAAACAGCCAAGCTGAACCGGCCTGAAAATGGCTTATCTGCTTGCGCCAAAGGTAATGCTTCCTCCATCTCTCTCTCTCTCTCTCTCTCTCTCTCCCCCTAGCTCCTCTTCTCTCTGCTTGCTAATGAGATGTCAACCTTGCACACCTGTGGAAGAGGGAAAGGTGAGCAAAGATGTTTTGCCACCTCCATATTCTGAAACCAAAAAGTAATAAAAAAAAACATGCCTTCCAGAATACAGAGAGAGAGAGAGAGAGAGAGAGAGAGGGGCTGAGGCAAAAGGAAATGTCAGTCCCCTGCAAATAGTTGCAGTGTCTCCTTGTGTGGCCAACAGACTACTGGGGGTAAATCATCATCAAGGCGACTGGTGAGTGTCTGTTTGCTTTGCAAGCAGGTAGCTCACTCCTCAGGCCCCCTCAGGGTCCAGGCCCTGAGTAAAACTGCAGAGTGTCATTTAGACTGCAATAGAAAAGAGAAACGCAGAGGGGAAGAGAGAGAGAGAAAGAGAGGGATGGAGGGAGAAAGAGAGAGAGGGAGGGAGAAATGGAGGGAGGGGGAGATTGCTCACACAATGAGAATGTGGCAAACAATACGTAGCAGACAATGTTGCAGGCCCCCCAAGGATTTTGGTCAGGTCTGAGGAGTGTTCCTGAGGGAGCCCGGTGCCTTTGAAGTGCTATCTCTCTGACCTCTCCCTCATGCCTGGGGAGCGCACTGTTTTCAGCAATAAAGTTTGTTGGAGGGGGCTTTTTTTCCTAGAGTAGCAGCTTTTCTCTCTTTCTCAAAAGAAATCGCTGTTACCTGCTGCTGCAACATCCACCCCCCCCATTCCACCCCCCCCAACACACGCGCGCGTACACACACACACACACACACACACACACACACACACACACTTCTGTCTCTCTCTTTCTCCACCACCCAGCACCTCACCACAGCAGAGATCTCATATTTAACACACACACATGCACATAAACACACATACACGTACATAAAGACACACACACACACACACAGATTTCTGTCTCTCTCTTTCTCCAACACCCAGCACCTCACCGCAGCAGAGGTCTCGTATTTAACACACGCACACACACACACACACACACACACAGTGGGAGCGTGAGAGGAAAGCATGAAGACACACCCCGCCGATCATCTCAAAGTGATCCTGCCTGGTGAAATCGAGGAGCTTGCCGTTGAAGAACCACTTGAAGGTGGGTTCTAGAGTGGAGTCGGTGGAGATCACGCAGGGGAACACGATGCTCTCCCCCACAGTGGCGTCCATGCTCAGGGGCGGCGCTGTGATCCTGGTCGGCTCTGCAAATAAGGAGGAACAGGAGAGGAAAAAAACAAAACACATCAAAAGCATCAAATGGAGTGTTAAGTGGTCAAATACATATATAAACAAATAAGCAGGATGGGGGGGGCATGTCAAATGGAGTGTTATTCAGCCAAATATGGCCAAGTGGTCAAATAAATATATAAACAAATAAGCAGGATGGGGGGGGGCATGTCAAATGGAGTGTTATTCAGCCAAATATGGCCAAGTGGTCAAATAAATATATAAACAAATAAGCAGGATGGGGGGGGCATGTCAAATGGAGTGTTATTCAGCCAAATATGGCCAAGTGGTCAAATAAATATATAAACAAATAAGCAGGATGGGGGGGGCATGTCAAATGGAGTGTTATTCAGCCAAATATGGCCAAGTGGTCAAATAAATATATAAACAAATAAGCAGGATGGGGGGGGCATGTCAAATGGAGTGTTATTCAGCCAAATATGGCCAAGTGGTCAAATAAATATATAAACAAATAAGCAGGATGGGGGGGGGGGGGGCATGTCAAATGGAGTGTTATTCAGCCAAATATGGCCAAGTGGTCAAATAAATATATAAACAAATAAGCAGGATGGGGGGGGCATGTCAAATGGAGTGTTATTCAGTCAAATCTGGCGGAAGGGTAGAATGTGTTGATTCACTTATTGCCATTCTATAGAGCCAAAAATAATAATGATGAAAGCGATCTCCATGAATCAATATGGTTCCCCCTCAGGAACACAAAGAAGATGACATTATAAATCTGCTAATGCGACCTCTGGTCTGTACTGCTGTCTGTTTCTCAGTCACAGTCTGCAAAACTCCAATGTGATCACTTAGAAATGGCCTTAAATTACTCAGATTTAATTAACACATTTTGTGGAGGGTAAAAAAAAATGCTTTATTGATATAGTCTCGTCGTAACTGAATAATGCAGGCTAATGGAACCACTATGCCAGCTAGGAGATGGATAAAAATTGCATATGTATAAGCATCCAATATTAAACCAGCAAAAACAGGAAACTGCAACAACAGCACATTTTTAATTAAGCTTGCGATGTATGACTTCCTGGGAAGGAAGAGACCATTTCTCCTCTGAACACCACAGATGCCAAGGCATTCCCCCCATCCAACCACCTCCACCACCACCACCACTCACCACCACCACCACTGCCACCACCGCCATCACTATGACCAATAACTCACAGCTGACAAAACCCAGGATGAGTTATGCCTCTGTCAAACCCACAGGAACATAAAACAACTATATATTTCATTATCAATTTCATGCTTGAGTTAGTATTTTCCGTTGTTTTTATTTTTTTTTACCTTCCCTTCCCGTTCTCTTCCCTTCCCTCCCTCCCCGTTCCCGTGACAACGTTAGAATTGGCGCTTGTGTCCGTACCTTTAACTACCAGCGTGCCAGTGCTGCTGGCGGTTCCAAAAGGGTTCCGGGCGACGCAGGTGTATCGGCCTCCATCGGATTTGCTAACGTTGGCGATGCGGAGAGTCCCGTCCTCCAGGATGGTGCGCCTGATAAGAGGGGAGGAGGGGGGTCTGTTATCGGACTCGTCTAAGCATCAGTGAGCCATGCCATAACGCTGCAGGATTAGTCTCTCTGTCAGGCAGGAAAACAGACTTTTTCACTGTTTAAAAGTGTGTGTGTGTGTGTGTGGCTCTGACTCCTATGACTGTGTTACTGTTATCTAAAACTAATAACATAACTTCAACCAAATGATGTTGGTTGCATTCCAGAGAGAGAGAAAGAGAGAGTGAGAGGGAGGGAGAAAGGGTATGGACAAATGGAAAATGTAGGGCAATTATCCTAATTCAAGAAAAAAAGAGTGCTGCTGAAGAGTTGTCATGCTATGGAGAGCACAAAGGAATAAATATGTATTCTGTATAAAAACAGTCCCGGAGGACCTCCAGGCTAACAAGGACAGGAGGCAGAGATGGGGAGATACTCCACTAGGGAGAGAGGATTCACGGAGGATTGAATCTTTACCACCGTCCTTATCATTATAAGACATGTGTGAGATGCTATCACCACACTAAATGCCATTTCCAAAAGGCAATAAAGAGGGGTACGGCTATGGGGATGCTGCAACCCGTGAACGACAGTGTGGATTGGGAGTCTATCGTAGGGATCTTTAGTGGGACGCTGGCGGAAAGCATATGATGGTAATACAGAAGGTACAGAGGACACTGATCCAATCCAACCATGAAAAAATGCACCATCAACCAGAGCGACACGTCTCTCATTTACCTCTCCTAGGCCTTCTGCAGACCTTCACGCAACGTTCAGGCGAACGCGGGATGCATGCAGATAGAAAGAATAATAATAATAAAACAATATGGAACGTATTCAGCATTCCATTTTCTTTCTGGCCGTCTGGCGATGAAGAGAAGCGGAACCTGGGACGATGAGCCGGGACACAAACACAAGCCCCATATATAAATGATCCAGTGCCCTCACAGCTGCCGTGACCTTCTGGCTGTGAAAATCAAACAGCCGCTCGGCGAGAGCCGCTCGCCGAGAAATCAAACAATTTCTCTGCAGCTCTTAAACATTAATATGTATTCTCCGTGGCCGCTGCCGCCTGGGCCTCGCCGAAGCATGTCTCGCACACGCCACATTTCTCTTTTTTCCGCTGATTTATTGACAAAAACATCAAACGCTGAGTGATAGAGGAGCACTGGGAACATGACCCACAGGGTAATGAGCTGCAAAACAAATAGTAGTAATAAAAGTACAGAACTATCTGCTTTACAGAACGGTGGGGAACCAAACAAAACTGTTTCAGGCCTCACACTTTGTATTCTCATCAAAGCACAGTGGCTGTGTAATCACTTTTTGCTCTCTCTCTCTCTCTCTCTCTCTCTGTCTTTCTTTCTTTCTCTCGGTCTTTGTCTAGTCTCCTTCTCACCGTGACCGGCCCATGGAATATGATAACTAATCAATGCTCCTCCGTGCGTGTTGGGGAAGGTCCAGTGAATTACGGAAAGGCCGTGGAGATGTGGCAGCGTGTATTGATCAGAGACCAATGCCACCTTCCTTCCCTTTAAGCTGCCCCCCCATACCTAAAGCTGGAGGCCATATGAAGGCAGAGCAGTTGCAGTTGCCTGGGCTGTCCACCCCCCCACCCCACACACACACTCACTCCCTCCCTCCCCAACACCAACCCACCACCACTGCTGACACTTGTGAAAAGGTAGCCCCTCCTTTTCCCCAACTCACCTGACAATACCCGCAACATTTAAGCTGACTACCTTCTCCTACACGATCAAACACGCTTACAAGCACGCACGCACTTAGTTTCAAATGTTTGTAATTACACGCGGTGCCGGCAACCGTGACGCAATTCATTCATGCGCGATCGTTATTTACACATCCTTCTGTTACTCACCCAACATCTGCAAACATCATAGCGAATGACGTGGTACTAGGGTTGCCACCTGTGTCTGACAAAAATCCTGGACATTTTGACCATCCAATCAACCTTTTTGTTTGTAAGCAACGGCGCCTTTCGCACATCTAACCCAAGATAAAAACCGTCAGACCACCGGTGGCACCGTCTCCAGCAACATGGTCCAGAGCAGCCGTGCCAAGGCTAGAGGAAGGTGACGACGTGGAGCAGTACTTGACCACCTTTGAGAGACTGGCTACAGCCTACAGGTGGCCCCAAGCAGACTGGGCTATATTCCTGGTGCTGTATCTGACCGGTAGGGCACGGGCTGCGTATGTAGCCATGGATCCGTACGACGCAGTGGATTACCTCAAGGTGAAGGATGCTATCTTGGCAAAGTACGAGATATGTGCAGAAGTGTACCGGCAGATGTTCAGAGACCCGAACCTGCAGGGGGAGACCCCGAGAGAATTTTACAACCGGCTAAAGGACTTGTACGGCAAGTGGATTAAGCCGGCCGAAAAGACTGAGGAGATTGGGGAGATCCTCATTTTGGAGCAGTTCCTGCGCTCCCTGTCTCCAGATGTGCGGGTGTGGGTCAAGGAGCACGACCCACACACAGGACACAAAGCAGCAGAGCTTGTGGACTCTTTTCTTGCTGCTCGCCATGGACCAAAGGACTTCCGCCAACAAGGCTCCAGCAGACCAGTGTCTAAAAGTAGGTCTGTGGGGTATGGGAGTGGAGTTGGTCCTAGATATAGCGAGCAGAATAGGGGTCCAAGCACCAGACATTACCCACCACAGCACAATGCTCACACCAGACCTACCAGCCCGCCTACATCCACACCCCCCATGCTACAGCTATGTATGTCACTATTGTGGTAAGCCAGGACACCTTATTAGAGAATGCCCTGTCAAGAGAGCAAAGAGCTCTATGTGTGCCATCCCTGGGCCTATTAAAGACCCTTTGTATGTTGGCAGGGTACAGATCATAGATGTCACCGTAAATGGCAGGCCAGCAAGAGCTCTTCTTGACACAGGCAGCACCCAGACTCTCGTGCAACCCCACCTGGTGGATCAGCCCGAAACGCTGACAGGGTGACGCCTCAGAGTGTGCTGTGTCAACAGAGATGAGCATGAGTACCCTATATCTGTCTCGAGGTACAAGAGCAGACTTACAAGCTTAAAGCTGGTATTGTTAAGGGGTTGAGCCACCCAGTTGTTTTTGGCCAGGATGTGCTCATACTGCCAGAACTGGTGCAGTCTACTCTGCCTGTGAGTATGGTTGCAACCAGGCCTCAGACCAAGACAGAAGCCCAAAAGCTGTTACAGATACTGCTAAGAGCCAGCTGCGCAGAAGAGAGAAGCTGTTAGGCACAGTTCAACACATGGCTGAGTCAGAGCCAGAACCGGTTCCTGTTGCCCGAGACTATGTATGGGAGGTTCCCAGTGATTTTAAAGAGCTACAGAGGCAAGATGAGTCCCTAAAAGAGCTCTTTATTAAGGCTACAGAAGTTGAAGGGGTGAGCACCGGCCAGGCAAAAGCCCTTTCAGGAGAGTTTTATTTGTGCAACAGGGCCTGCTATATCACCAGCCTGAAGGGAGCAGCACTGAACAGCTAGTAGTCTCCCATAGTCTTATTATTTAAAGGAGAATTCCGGTGTGATATTGACCTAAAGTGTATTGAAACATGATACCGAGTGTGAACGTATGTCTCATAGCCCATCTCGGCTTGTCCCCTGCACTCCAAAATCTGGCGCTAGTTAGCCGATGCTACCAACAGCTTTTTCAATAGTGGTGCTTCGGCATCGGGCTAGCCATGCAAATAAATCACTGTTTTACACCCATTTACGAGGCTCAATGTATCTCCACACTCCAGTTTCTTCCAGTAGCAGCAACTGGAATCCATGCATTTCCACTGAATTATTTTTGGAATCTGATCCCTTATCATACCTGTTCATTCTTACTCGTTGCTCGACTTATCGTGACTAAATTCAAGATGGCTGCAAACGCTAAACTTTGTGAAGATACTGTCTGTATAAATCGTCTTGTATGTAAACTACCAGTGCTTTTTCAAAGTTCTCAATGTCTCGTTTTAAATGTCAGGGCCCTCAGAAGTCTACCAATGAAGTGTGGAGATACATTGAGCCTCATAAATGGGTGTAAAACGGTGATTTATTTGCATGGCTAGCCCGATGCCGAAGCACCACTATTGAAAAAGCTGTTGGTAGCATCGGCTAAGTAACGCCAGATTTTGGAGTGCAGGGGACAAGCCGAGATGGGCTATGAGACATACGTTCACACTCGGTATCATGTTTCAATACACTTTAGGTCAATATCACACCGGAATTCTCCTTTAAGACCCAAGATACTGACCTTAGGTCATGACATTCCCTGGGCAGGTCATTTGGGGAGTGTAAAAACACTCCAGAGAATAGCTGGCAAATTCTTTTGGCCAGGCATATATACTGATGTACACAGACACTGCAAAACATGCCCCACATGTCAACTCACAAGCAAACACAAAGTCAAGCCTTTTCCACTACAGCCTCTCCCAGTTATTGATGTGCCATTCACTAGGATAGGAATGGACATTGTTGGCCCCTTAGAACGCACACAGGCAGGCCACCAATATATACTGGTAATCTGTGATTACGCCACCCACTACCCTGAAGCTTTTCCCCTACGAAAGGTCACGGCTAGAACTATTGCCCCCGTACTTTTGCAGTTATTCTCCCGGGTAGGGATCCCTAGGGAGATACTAACTGATCAGGGAACAGCCTTCCTCTCCAATACCATGAAGCAGGTGTATGGGTTGTTGGGGATTAAGGGTATTAGGACCACTCCTTACCACCCCCAGACGGATGGTCTGGTAGAAAAGTACAACCAGACGTTGAAGGGCATGCTGAGGAGGTTTGTGGCTTCCAACGGCAAGGACTGGGACCGTTGGCTCCCCTACCTCATGTTCGCCTACAGGGAGGTTCCCCAAGCCTCGACGGGGTTCTCCCCATTTGAGCTCCTGTTTGGCTGACAGGTGAGGGGCCCACTTGATCTCCTCAGAGATGCCTGGGAGTCGCCAAAGGAGACCACCACCAACATACTCACCTATGTCATCACCATGAGAGAGAAGATGGAGGAGATGACCAACCTGGTGAAGGACAACCTTCACCAAGCGCAACAGACTCAGACCAGCTGGTATGACCAGAGAGCAAGGCAGCAAACCTTCCAGCCAGGCCAGAAAGTTCTGCTACTCCTGCCTACCGAGGAGAACAAGCTGCTGGCCAAGTGGCAGGGACCTTACAGCATCAACAGGAAGCTGGAGCCCACCACCTACGAACTGGAAATGCCAGAGAGGAGGAAGCAGCAGCAGGTGTTCCACATTAACCTGCTGAAAGAGTGGCACGAGAGAGAGGTGCCACTGAGCCAGCAGCTGCTGGTACAAGCAGTGAAGGAGGAGGAAGACATCCTGGAGCAGTTCTTCCTCACAGACCATCCAGCAGGAGAGATCGACATCACACATCTCACCCCACAACAGCAGCAGGATTCTGCTGAAGGATTCTACTCCAGTCCGGCAGTCCGTTAGTCCTTACATTGTGCACACAAGCATTAACAATACACTGATAGCTCTTACTTTCACTTCCTGGTCCTGCATCACTTTGTTTCCCCAAGGAACACGAGCCCCAGGGCAATGGCTATTTTATTCCCTGTTTGGGACAGGGGAAAGTGTTGTTTTGAGTGGGGGAAACTATTGTTGCAATATAAAGTGATTATCTGCACTGTAGTGTAATTATTATTTAATTATACATATATTGAAATGTTATTATTGTATAATATGGACATTATGTTGAATTATGCTCCATGTATGATTGTGATATATGTATAATGTATGATGTAGCATTGTATAGAGGAAATTACCCTGGCATATTAGTATCTACCAATTAGAGGTGATAGACGGCTTTATTTAAAGCAAGGGATTTTTGCCCTCAGGGTGGGAGTATGGAGTATCAGCTTGCTGAGAGGTTGGATACAGAGTGTTATTGGAATTACGAAGTGTGCTTGAATTGAGAAACCGGTTGGTTGAATTTTGTTTATTTTTTTCGGAAAAGTATTTTTTGTTGGCATTGTGCCGGAACACGTTTTTTATAGCACTGTAAATAAATCTGCACTTTTCACCACAATCCACGTTTGCTGTTTGCTGTGTCTTCACCCCATCACCGCCCAACCTCAGTGTGTCCTTGTCGCCACCATCCTGTGTGGACGTGGGTTGCAAGGCCCATTTTTCACAACACTCCAAATTAAAAGTAAAGAATCAGAGGCAGACATCCCAGGGGGTAGAAAGTGAAGATTTACACCTCCACCCTGACACCCCTCCCCTCCTTACCTCCCTCCCCTCCTCCCTTCATCACCACCCTGCACATCTGCATGGTGCCTCTGTTTCAGCGAGTTCTGCCGGCCCCGTAAGTTAATCATGATGTGTGAGACAGTTCCGCTCCAGCAGGGATGCCTACAATGCAATGGGCCCCGTCTGGTCATGCTTTCAGGCCTATCTGCTCTGTCCACTCCAGCCTGTGAGGGTATTTTATTCCCCCGAATGCGCTGCAGCGATCACCTGTAACTAACAAGCTCATAATCAGGAGATTCTGCTCCACCTCGTATGCTCAAGGCAAGGTTGAGCACTGCAGATAAATTACTAGTCTGCCAGGGGATCTAGCCAGGCCATGAACTAAAAGGCAAGAAGAGTTGGTGCTTTGGTGCTCAGTGTCAGCAACTGCTTCACTTTGACCTTGCGAATGAGGTCAGGCAAAACGTCTCTGGCCATGATCATCACAGGGCACACAGCACGGAGCAGTAGACGTGATCCAAGCCAAGGCTACTGTAGTTACGTTCTTATGTCAGTGGGAGAACAGCTAAGAGAGCAAATCTTCCTCTATGAGAACATCTCTGCTATCACTATCGGGAGTTCAAGCGCTTGGCGGCGAGGTGCTGTTACCGCTTGGTGTTCTTCAGGAAGTCGCCGCCCCTGCGCCAGGAGTAGGAGGCTCGGGGGGACGCGTGCGGCCGACACTCCATGATGGCCTCCCCGCCCTGCTGGATCAGCGTGGACTTCTTCACCGGGTTCCTGGAAAAGTCTGGCGGCGACGCTGCCAAACAAATCCCCCCCACCTCACAGTCAATCACTTCACACTGGATTACTGGCCCTTGCCTTGCCTGCACATCTCTGCTGTGCTTGTTGTTGTTGTTATTGTTGCTGATATTTTGGTTGCTATTTTTGCTTACCCACTACTTTGAGCTCAGCGCTGGCATAAATGACCCCATGCTGGTTCATTGCTGCGCACTGGTACATCCCTGCGTCCATCACGTTGATGTTGGTGATGAATAATCTGCCCTCCTCCACTCGTACTCTATCCTAGTAATACAACAATAATATCAATAGTTCAATCAATGGCACAGTCAAATAGTAACCTTGTATTTAGTTAGTTTAGTTGTTTTGAATTGTAACTTATTCACAATAGTAGTCATTAATACTATAATAATATAATAATAGGTCATTGGTCTTTTATACTTCCTTTAGGTAATGTTCAGTCAAATAAACACTTGAGTCAATTTGTTTTTATAATGAAATGAATACTATAATAATATACTAATTAGTCACTGGTCTTTTACTGTATGTTTCCTGTAGGTAATGCTCAGTGAGTTATGGGTCCACGTGACTTCAGGCGTTTGCCAGTGTGGCCTTACCTCGGTCGTGATGAGCTCTCCGTTCCTGAGCCATTTGTATGAGGGCCTGGGATTGCCATTAGCCCGACACTCCCACTGCAGGCTGGCCTCGATGGCCATGTGCGCGTCCCTCAGAGTCTGTGCCCAGTGCAGATGCTCAACATCTGTCAGACGTCAGAATGACTTTTGTTAGAAGGTCAGCCAACAACAGAAAAACAAAAAAAAAATGGGGGGAGGGAAACCAGCCCAGTTTACATTCTCATCAGACAAATAACATGCAACCAAAATGGCAGCACCTGTTTTGAGTTGCTCCTGCTGCTGCTGCTGTATACTCAAATGTCATTAGCAACTCAGTCTGTTCAGAGGCATCTTTAGAGGTGCCCCCCCCCAACTCTTGAGGCAGACTTTTTACTAATGGCTTTCCAACTAGAAAGCAACAGCCTGACCTCTTCAAAAGCACATCACTGGAAGGTTAATTGGTACAAATTAATTCCAGATTATCTTGTCTTTATAATACCCTGCCTTAGTTCTGGCAAAATGCAGACTATGATTTGTGGTCTCGTTATTTTAATTAGACTTGCTAAACTGGAATACAATAAATCCATCCAGAAGCTACAGCTGACTGGTTCCCCCTATTTCCAGGATATTCCTTCAGCACTCATTTAATTAAAACTATACTTATTGTTCCCCCTCGACTGTGATTTTGACAGCTATATGTGCAACAAAGAAATCAACACAAAACATATGCCATATGACATATATTGATTACATATATTTTTGATTTTAATTAATACTCAGATATCTACCTCCTCTCGTTCCATTCTCTCAGGCAATGTAAAGAAAATGTGTTTTGCTTAACACAATTATCATGACAATATTTGTACAAATCTGTAATCTTATCATACTGTCAAAAATGAGCTGTCCTCTGGCTACGTTTCGTCCTCTAGCGTTCTCGGCGATGCACTCATACAGGCCGGCGTCCTCCGGGCGGAAGTACGGGATCTCCAGAACCCCGTTGGAGTGGTTGATTTTGATCTTGCCAGGGAGTGGGCTCCCATCTGCTCTCCGCCACGAGATGGAAGGCACTGGACTGGGGTGAGACAATCAGCAATGTCATGCCAAGGTCACGCCAAGGTCACGCCGCAACCGTGCCGCAGCTCACCGCAGCGCGGGTGTCATTGTTTTACGCCACATTTGCAACACACAATAGAACAAAAAACCCAACCAAAATCAATACATCAATGAAATCGATAAAGGGCTAATTGAATTTAAAGCATTGTGACTCTCATGGCAGTTCACCCCCGTTAGCTTTAAGTGTAGGTTGAGAATCAAACGTATGCAATGAGCCATGACGACTCTAGCTTTAAAGTCAATGAACAAACCATGGCTGTCGGTTCCGCTGTAGATAAAGGTGCTCAGTGCATGCCTGCCATGTTTCCAAGCCAGTCAATACTCTGGCTCATACACAGAGGAGTCAGAGTCTTTCACCTAGGCCTCTGACATCATCATAATACCATGAATAATTCTCCATGCTCCTTCAAAGCACCCAGGACTGCTTAACATTGCTGTCATACGCCACCATCCATTATTTAGGCAGCTAATGTGTACACATTTCCACTACCATGTCTCTGGCGCAGACGGGCCGCAGTCACATTTTCCACAAATAGACCTGCATTGATATACTGCACAGCCGAGTGTGAGTGTGATAATCTCCCGCAGAGTCGAGCAGCCCTGCTCTTTTCTCTCCAAGGCCCCCGGGTCCTGACGGAACACAGAAAGGCGGCGCTTACTTTCCTAAGGCGAAACATTCCAGCTTGACCGAGGATCCCTTGGCAACGTGGATGTTTTCTCCAAACTGGACTTCAATCTTTGGCTCGTACTCGCCCATCACAGCTGCAGTTGCCAAAGCAAACAAATAAATGGACAAACAAAGACAGAGATAAACAAAACGGGCAGAGAATGACCAGCATCTCTATTATTTGCAATCTGCTAAATTGTCTGACCACTGGATTTCCAAATATCTCCATTCCTGGGCTGCCCACGGGCACACTAATGACCATCTCCACTGGCTAGCTGCTGTTTGTACACAGTGCCATCTCCATACTACTGACTGTACATAATGTCTATGTGCAAACGGACAAGGAACATTAAACAAGCACTGGTGCTGTGTTATTCGGCCTTCTGGTGCCTTGCGTGAGCTTGCATATGTAAATGCATCTACACTTGTGCGACCATATGTGTGTTTGTTTCTTTATGTGTAAATGCACAGTGTGTGAGTGTGCTTATCAGTGAATCTATTTCATGCATGTGAGCATTTATTTGATGTACTGTATCATTGTGCTCATGTATGTATGTGTGAGTTTATGAGACAGAGTTTAGGGATTTCATTGTTGCCACATGTTTGTGTTCGTAAAATGCCCGTGTGTATATGCCAATGCTTCTCTACTATCTACTATATGTGTGCATCTTCACTTTGTGAAGATGTCTGTGTGTGTGTGTGTGTGTGTGTGTGTGTGTGTGTGTGTGTGTGTATGTGTATGTATGTGTGCATGAGTGTGTGTGTATGACTATCTATGTACGTGTGTGTGTGTGTGTGTGTGTGTGTGTGTGTGTGTGTGTGTGTTTTTGACTCTCTCGCTGTGTGTATATGCCTCCATCCTACAGAGCTCACTGGTGCAGCTGAGAGGCGATGAGCACACACACGCTCGGTGTCACAGAGCCGGGGCTAAACAAACGGCGTCACACTCCATGCCTCCCTGCTGTCTTAAAACCCCTGCTCTCCCTCTCCCTCCCTTCATCACTCACACTCTTCCCCTCCATCCCTCTCTCTCTCCCTCCCTCCCTCCCTCTGTTTCTGCCACCTCCTGCAGCAGCACAGGCCGGTTTCCTGCGACTGCGAGTGTCCTGGGTTATAGGTCTGCTGTCCGGCATGGGCTCACCGTCCGAGCGCAGGACCACGGTTGAGGGGGAGCTGAAGACGGTGGCGTTGGTCATCACGTTCCTCATCACGCACGTGTAGTTGCCCACGTCCGACGCCTCCACCTTGGCGATGTAGAGGTTGCCCGTTCGCTGGGACACGAAGCGTCGCTTGTCGCGGACCAGGAACCCCGGCTGCCCGTTGAAAATCCACGAGTATTTGATCTCTGGGGACACGTACACATAAAACACATCATCACATCATCCTTATCATCAAACATTCAGTGATGGATAAACACACAATACATTTTCAAATTTGTCTTTGTTATCCAAATTATCCAAGAATAGCAGTTTGATAGATCTTACCTGAGGTTTGCATATTTTCCATTAAATCAGATGTACAGCATATAGAATATACACTATAAGCCAGCTGGCCTAGTCAGAACATACACTGCATAACAAAGGCTGGTGAAATATGCTTTAGCACAAGGTGAAAGTACACGGAAAGAACACAAAGCCCTGGCAAAGGTGCCCAGCATGTCCGTGGAGACCCGCAGAAACAGATTGCCATGATTCATCCAACGCCACGAAAAAGTCCCCTCACAGTACGCCACCGCGCTCCACACACCAAGGCCTTATTTAAACTCCATCCTGCGCATGCTGCGCGTTCCCAGGTTAGGTATAATTGTAAAAAGCGCTCATTTATTTTTGCCACTTCAGTGATTAATGATGCGTGCTTGTGTCATTGCCTTTGAGGTTTCAGTGCTTTCTTTGCCCTATCTGTGCCTTTGTGCTTCCTGGCCTACAGCACATTGGGCTTTTCTGCTCGTGACTGAGCCTTTACGAGGAACACAGACGCGCCAAAGGCAGCTTGTGTGCGTGTGTGTTCACTGCATTCGCACCTACTTCAGCAATAGACGTTATTACTCATTTTAATCATTCAGAAGAGACCAGGTGACAGTCACAAACATTTGCACAGCAAGCAGCAAACATTAGCGATTACGCTGCGACAGAGCAGAAATACTCCTCAATGAATAATATTTCCATATTGAATTTACTTCAGGCATCCTGCTCACGCTATGAGCCCTGGATGGAATTATAATTTGGAACAATTGGCAGTCTTATTAGCATAAGCTCTTTCGCCACACACGTGACAACTGTATAGCACATAATAATCATAAATACACGTGTGTGTGTGTGTGTGTGTGTGTCTGACTCTTTCGCTGTGTGTATTAGCAATCAACCATATCACACTGAACATAACACAACTCTGCTATTTCAAATCCCTTTCTTTATGATGGTCTGGCGATTTTACCAAGAGCTGGATGGTAATGGCTCAAACACACATGATTACAGTACAGTCTAATATACAATCCCCCGCAACCAAGACAACTGACCATTATGAATTACAGTTCCACTGTGATGCTGTAGAGCAATATGATGCTACCTTCCAAGGACAGACACACACACACACACACACACACACACACACATACACACAAACACACACACTCACATCCATACACACAAACACACACACACACACACACACACACACATACACACAAACACACACACACACACACACACACACACACACACACACACATACACACACGCTGCTGCGGAAGAGGATTGATTTTTTTAATTCCGTCTCCTCCCTTTGATAGTTGATGGCCAGCTTCCATTGACACTGTCCGATCACACGGGCTGCAAAGTAATTTGAGACTTCAAGAAATGTTATGGTGATCAGGGGCATGTCCCTCTAGTCCTGACAGCCCCTTCCTAGCAGTGGCCGCTCTTAATGAGACAGAAAAGGAACGAGGTGCAGCGGGGTCTGCAAACATCAATGTCAAATTAAGGAGCGCTTATTAGCAGGGCCAAGTGTGTGAGTGTGTGTGTGTGTGTGTGGTGTGGTGGTAGGAGGGCATTAACACGAGTCTCTGTGTGTGTGTGTGTGTGTGTGTGTGTGTGTGTGTTGCGTATGTGAGGCTGGCAGAGGCTGAGGAAGGGTAGGCCAGGGTGTTGGCAGTGATCAGAAACACATTATACCCTAAAGCCACTCTCTTTTTCTCTGTCTCCCCTCTACCCTTCTCTCTCTCTCTCTTTCTCTCTCTCTCCCTCTCTCTTTCTCTCGCAATTGAGTAGACAGTGAAGAGTAGCAGCCGCCTGTCTGGAGAGAAAAGCAGTGCATTAAAAACATTAGAGGGGGAGCCATGGCAGAGTGACAGGCCTCTCATGATTATCAGCCGGGGGGGGGGGGGGGGGGGTTATAGGAGGGAGAGGTGTGAGAGAGGAGTGCAAAGGGCCCCACTGCTCCAAGGGGCCTGAGTCCCAAAGCACCAGAGCTCTGCCGGGCATATCATCTTAAATCTTCAGACAAGACATCGTCACTGGAGCCGAGCTCATTCCAGCACACACTTGAATGGATCTCTGTTTCATTTCTATTCCTCCTCCTCCTCTTCTTCCTCCTCCTTCTCTTCCTCCATTCTTCTTCCTCCTCTACCTCTTCAGGCACTTGCCCATTATCAGTTCTCAACTAACTACCAGCTGCCTTTCAACCCCAGAATGTCTCGGCACTTCATTTACTGTGGATGGAGAGCACTGCACAGCAAAGAAGCTTTTGAGCTTCCAGAAGATTCTATCGCTTTCCATGAATTCTCCTTCTCACAACGAAAACTCTCCAAGCTTGTTAAGATTATGACTATTCCCAATGCTGAAAACAAGCATCAAGGCAGTTTTGGTTTGTTTACCCAACTGACAACTGTTTTAAACCTGCATAACCTTGAAATGCACCTGGGCCCAGTGCCATCTCACATCAAAGACATAGCCGTGAAGAAAGGTGAAGAAAGAGATGAAGACATGCAGTGCAGGGATAGAGAGAAGTAGAGAGGAGAGGGAGGGAAAGCGAGATAGAAAGAGGTAGAGCGAGAGAGGTAGAGAGAGAGAGAGACAGAGAGAGATAGAGAGAGAGAGAGAGAGAGAGAGAGAGAGAGAGAGAGAGAGAGAGAGAGAGAGAGGGAGAGAGAGAGACAGAGGAGCTGGTGTCTTGGTGACCACAGGCAGGGCTGGGGACACAGAGAGTGGGAGGAATGGTGGCGCGCTGACTGGCATGAAATGGCGCTGGTGGCATGGTGTGGTGGCGGAGGTGTGAGCTGGCTTTGAGGAGGGCTAATCAGCTGCAGCCAGACGCAGAGCCACCACCACACTGCAGAGGGGGCAGGATACATAGGCCAGCATGAGCCACCGCTACCTGCTCTTTATTTTTACCTACCTACACACACACACACACACACACACACACACACACACACACACACACACACACACACACACACAATGATATATTTTCATATTGCATTCCAAGGACACAGGTCACATGCTGGAAAAAAGAGCTCAGAGACTCGAGAATCAAAATCAGCAGCTCAGGTGGAGGAGGAGAAGGGCGAGCTCTTCAGTTGACTTAAAATAGTTTGGGGAAAAAAGGGACCACAACCTTGTCCTCCGGAGTGCCTTCAGAGAGAAGGCAGAGGTTTTCTCTTTTACAGGAAACGGGCAGCATCACAACCAGATTTTTAGAAGTGCAATGAATCTCTCCTCTGCACACCCAAGAGTAGCACACTCTCCTCTCCACTAACACGACTTACTTAAACAAAACAATGAGACACCCAGCACTTAACAGACCGCCACTATCGACTTGGAGAGCAATTTGACAGAAGTTACATTTGGCAGCCCATGTTCACAAAGGTCACCAGCAGAAAGGGGGACAGAGAGGCAGGCGAGGCGAGGCGACTGGAGTGGAGTGACCGAACCCCAGTGAACCTTACCTCCAAAATGAGGGGGCGGACCGCACAACAGAACAACCGCCTGACCTTCTCGCACCAACACGGCGTTCCTCGGCTTGCTGCTGAACGGCTGCAGGACTGTGGGAGGATGCAAAGCACACACACACAAAAGGTCCTCCATTACTTTTTATTAGGCGCACTGCCAGGCAGGCACAGAGAAGGGGGGGAGGGGGGCACCCACACTCGGGACCAGAACCTTTAGAAATACCACTCAGATCCCACGGGATGACCCGGCAAATATCAGCCGCACAATAAAGCCATCAGTCATTTCATTCAGCTGGCTAAGTAAGCATCTTAATCGCACATGCAGCATGGGGTTGCATGGAATAATATTGCCATCGTCTGTCTAAAGGAGAATTTTCCTTTATGCAACATTTCATGTGGTCATACATTAGGATATAATGCATACTGTTGTTCCTCACGGATTTATGAGACACTCTACAGTAACAAAGTATCACATTTCAGTGACGTATTAATGTATGGTGGCTTGAAATATGGTGCCAGGCATGATGAGTTTCACATCATTTTAGATATGCACTAAGAGACTTTTTGGCTTCAACTTGTGTTTCCATTACCTGACATATTTTCTTTTTTCAGAAATAATAAATGATAATAGTAAGTATTAAACTTAAGAGAAACTGTCAATTGATTTTGAAAAAAACAAACAAAGCTAGAACATTTCAAACAGGATATATCTTTATCTCCTTGAAACATGGCTGTTTTCAGGTCTAAACATATATCATTTTATAAAGCCTATTGATTGGTCGATGCTTCCCCTGTGGGCTCACTCCCATATCAGGACAATAACAGACCTGTAAGATCTGGATCTGGAAAGCCAAACACATCGAGCAGGTGTTCAACAGACACCCTCCAGACATTTCCGCTAAACATGTGCCATGCTATCTCAGCTCGTACTCGGGTAATGAAATATGACAAAGCATCATTTCATGTTGTGACAGGTGCTGGGGCAATGCTTAGAATGGGGGCCAATGGCACAATACGCTAAACAGACATGGTTTGAAAGAAGCAAAATCATAGGTGGCGATACAACTACAAAGCTGCAGGCTCCTAAGGAAAGTAATTAAAATAATGTAACATTTCCTTGTTAACTGGAAGAAAAGGGTGTTTTGATGATTAAAATGCTGCTTACATGCAAACTGCACTTTAGCTTCCCGGCTGACAATGGTTCCAATGGCATTGCTGGCTATGCACTGATACATGCCGCCATGCTGGCTGGCTTGTGGTCTCTTGATCAACAAGTTTCCTTCCACAAGGTTGTAGTTGGAGTCCATGTCAATATCAATGTCTTGATCGTTGAACTTCCATCTGGAGGGTGTTCAGAGAGTAAACAATCACACAATAACCTCTAGTCTGTAAATGTATTACAATTGGTTGAGGCAGCTGAGATGAGCTAATGGGGGAAAAAGGCACTCACCTGTAATGTGGAGTGGGGTTGCCTTTAGCTTTGCAGTTAATGAACACCTTGTTATCTTCAGAGTTTAGCGGGAAAACGCTGTCACTGGGCTCTTGAGTGAAGACAGGCCCATGCCGGATATTTCTCTCTGGAGGAGGAACACAGCATACGGTCAAATACAGTAACGTAGTATACAGTATCATCCATAGTCCATCCACAGGATTACATTAAGACACATTATGCATGTGGACATGTTATTGATTTACTCTCAAATCCTCCACTTGACAAACAACAAACTTAGAGACTACCACCACAATAAGAGCCAGAAGGGCATTCAGACAAATGCCCTTTCTTGCACTGTTATTTGTGGATCTGTCCAAAAATGTTATTGGCCCTTTGAATCAGGCAGGTAGTTATTTTCCGTAATCCTACTGAGAAACAGACCGACAGACAAACAAATAACCTCCACCAAATGCATAACCTCCTGGGTGATGTAATAATTATGACGATGATGATCATCATCAAGATCATGATGATAATGACCTCTTTCTAGTAAATTTCAGGGCATTTATCACCCTAATTGGAAGCAGGAATATTGGTACTCGTGTGAACTTCCTAGCAGAAGAGATTAGGACCAGAATGCAGCTCTAAGACAAACCCTCAGCTTTCCAGTTAGCAAGAGGGGTAATTAACAGATTACAGATAGCTCACTGTGCTTATTAGCTGAGTCTTTGGAGCACATGAGAGGCAAATCCACGCAGTAGTCACAGCTTTCACTTCTCCTGTTGGAATCCAAACCCGATTTAACGTGCCATCCCTTTCCCTGGCAGTCACTGACAGGCACGCCAGCCATGTCAGGTCTGTTGTTTTGGGTAAGCGGGAGCCAAAAACACTGATCCAGGGCCATAATTACCTCGTGTTAGGATAATTACTCTGGTGAAATGTATCCTGTCTTAAATGGATAAACGCCGCGGCTTCTTCGAACTAATCGTCTTCGCCGCCCGCCTGCGCCGCCGCCATGACAAAGTGGGTCTTCTCCCTCATGGTTCTCCTCCTCACTTCTCAGCTCCTGCAAATGGGCCTCTCCCTCTCTCCCTCCCTCCCTGCCTGCCTGCCTGCCTCCCGCGTGGTGGATGATATGCATTTTTACAGGTCTCTCACCTTGACGAGGACAAAGCGAAGTGCTCCCTCCCGCATCATCAGCCTAATGAAAGTGGGAGAGCGCTTTGCCTAAGGTGCAGGCCTCCCTTTTCTCTTTTTGCTCCATAGCAGCTGCGCTGCTTTCACTCCCTTTGTATGTCCTTTAAATGAAGTAAATTAATGACCCGTTTCAAGGAGGGGTCACACGTCGGTGGGAATGAAGTCTTTTTGTGTGACATTACATCAAATGCAAAGGCTCCTATAGTCACCTATGAGCTGGCTGTTTCCAAAACAACACAGCAGTAAATATGTATGCAAAGCCAGGTTGTGCATATATACATATTTAAAAAAAAATCTTTCATGGAATCCAGGGGTAAATGTCGTACTTGACTTGTATACCCACAGGCACTGGCTGAACATATAATGGCTTTGACCTGTGATGAACTCAAGATTATCACGTGCTACACTCATAGTGTATAAAATATATAATAAATCCACTGTCATGTATGCAACGCTGCAATCTGAATCTGCATTACATGAAGGCAGAACTCTCAAGACCCCCTACCAGCAAAGTGAGGGTCTGACATAGTATCAAAAGCAGGACAGGATAATATGCAGATGAACCAGTACTAAGCAGCCTCACTATTAAGCCATGCAATCAGGAATCACCTGTGGCAAAAATGTAAATGGCTCTGTAATCACATGCTCATTCAGACGCTGGGAAGCTCCTGTTACCTCAAACCTGAGACTGAATGTGATGTACTGGTAGATTCTGATTAGGCAGGCATTTTGCCACTTCAGTCTGAGATTGTGTAAAATAGGCTGGAGAAGTTTATTCCAAAAGTATCCAGGCTTATTATACTTGTGTATGTATGTGTGTGCGTGTGTGTGTGTGTGTGTGTGTGTGTGTGTGTGTGTGTGTGTGCTCCAAGCTCCAAACCTCATCTGATTATTTTCTGACAGGTGAAAGGTCATCTGCTATATCACACTTCCAGCAAAGCAAAATGCAAAATGCACGAACACTGAGGGCTACAGGAGAGTAACAGGACCATAATGAATTGGAGAGCAATACGCTTTATGAGTCCATGGCTTTACAAAGCTTCATAATCTCAGAAAAGGTTGCAGGGTTAAGGTTAGCAGTTGTGAGCTAAGTCTGTCCTTGATCTAAACAAGACGGTTATTTGTGAGTATGAACCAGAGGTGAAAGAAATGAGTATGATGAGAGGGTGCGATGAGAGGACAAGCTCAACATATAAAAACATGGTTCGGCAAAGTGTTTTTTTGTTTGTTTATTTGTTTTAATATTGCTTTACCACACCTTTGAGGCTCATTGTTAGTTAGTGAAACAATACTCTTTACCAGGGTGAACTTATTCCTTTAAATCACTTGTAATAAATGCATAAATAAATCAAATCCAATAATACAGTGCAACAACATATAGGCCATTGTCCATTACAGGAGTTTTATGCATAATGCATGTGAATTGTTCCAATGATGACAGCTTTGATGGAAAGCCAGTGGAACCACAGGAGTGTGTGGATCCAAACTGCCAAAAGCATTAGGAGGCTTTTTGAAGACACCAGGAGATGACGAAATGGGGAAGAAGGCACGAAAAGACCTGTTTCCCCCCACAGGGGCTGAGACGCATGCAGATCAGGTGTGCTGTATCAAAGACGACTTAGGGGACATCTTACCTGCGAGACAGTCCTTGAGTGACAGAAGGATTAACAGTTCCCATGGCAACAGCATCTTCATTTTCCAAGGTCAAAACAGTCTCTTATTTTCCCATCCAACTGTTCTTTTCTTTTTTGTCTTTAAATGAAGTGCTTCCTGTGTAGATACCCGGTTCTTCTGGCTGTGGACAAGAGACAGAAAGATAGAAAGAGAGAGAGAGAGAAAATGGAAATAAGAATGAAAATGTGCCAACATGTACTGTACACAGCAGACTTTGCCATCCACACTCATGGCTGCTGGTGGTGGTGAGAGGGGAGAGGAGAGGAGAGGAGAGGAGAGGAGGAGAAGAGAGGAGAGAAGGAGAGGAGATGAGAGGGAGAGGGAACCTGAGGAAAGTCAGTGGGACATTAATAATTCATGGGTCCAAATAAGCGGAGCCAGGCTGGCGTGCCTGAGGGGCAGCTTCAAGCCCATACACTGGAGCTGATATTTAGTCTATACATTCTGCAACTACAATATCTCCCAAGAGCGAGGGAAAGGGAGAGTAAGAGAGAGAGAAAGAAAGAGAGAGGGGTGGGAGAGGGGGGCTATCCACCAGTCTGGGGCTCACAGCTGCGGAATATGAGCACAACCATCCCGCCAACGGCAATGTTTGGATTTCTCTAACAGCATTGGTTCAACGTGTTTACTCTGGAAAATATGTATGATGTATTTACAAACCTTCACCCACATTTCTCATGCCATTTATCATTGAGGGGGATTACCCTGCACTGTGTGAGGTGATGCACTTCTTAAGGCCAAAGAATGTGACAGAGGAGTACGGCATATTAAATCTAGCAAGCCTCACTTGAGGGGCCGGGGGAGAGCAATCCATCAATTCAGTTCACCTACGAGTGGATGAGTCCCATGCCATGTCTGCTTTGCACTTCCACATTAGAGGAGGGGAACATAAGCACTGCGGAAGTGCAAGGGATGGTATTATGAGAGATGACAAGCATTAGTGCCCACTTATCAATAGACACAGACAAACCCGATAACTGTAAAAAAATCTAGGAGTGAAGAAGGCATGGAAGACATTCCTTTTCGAAACAGAAATCTGAAGAGAAAAATAAACATTTTGTACACACATTACTTACCCAGAATATCAAAGGTTTATTTTCATAAACTGAGAAAATTACACAGATGGTGGTCTATAATTATTACAGCTCGGGCTGCAGATAAATAGTGACTGCCAAACACAAATTTGTCCTGAAAACATTGTGGCCTTAACTTTTTGATAGCAATGTCGCAAACTTTCTGTGGTCTGCTATAATTACTTTGCAATTTGACGTTGGCAGCATTCGAAAAGTAAAAATGAGGGTAACAAAGTTTGAATTCTATTTGAAGGAATGTCTCAGCAAATTAGCAGATATCAATAAAAAACAGCTGAACAAGTCAATCACGTCTGCAATGTGAAATGGAACTGCTCAATATTAACTCTCTAGGGGGACAAGATCTGTCTTGTCAAAGACATCATCTATCTCTTACGCAGACGGATTACCACACTGTATGCTGGTATATCAAACTCAATCTCTTCATAACAGGGAAGAGAGGATGAATAGGGGCCAAAAAGTGCTTGACAAGGATGCCTTTGATAAATATTTTCAAAGATAAAAATATTGCTTTGCCACCTCATTCACCCCCTCAGATCTATGGCTGTGTTGTGGGTAATAAATGGAGGTCGGAAAGAGGGAGAATAATACTGGGCGGTGGACAAAAAATGGAAGCGGATCACGCTGGAGATAGAAGGAGAGATCGTATTAGTTGAGATTGATTATGTTCTTCCATCATCTGTTCAGAGGGATGGAGAACTCTGACCTTCGCTCCACAGCCTTGGCAGTCATCGCTATTGATCCGGGTTCCATTTTTTAACCTCTTGCCTTTTCTGTTTGTCATTCTGCCCACAGCCATGTGATGAGTCTCAATCAGGTATAAGATGTGAGTCAATAACAGGAAATTTGCTTGATGCGTTTCCTGATGAGACTTTGAGGAATGATCTATCATTTTTTTTCCGCACCGAGAAATCCAATGCTGAAACAGTATCCTCCAACCGATACAGTGAATTTATCTTGCACGCTTGCATTCACGTGAATACATATTTGATGACCCAGTCCCCTGACACTCTTAATAAAGTTGAGAATGTCATACCATCTATCTATCTGTCTTTACTGTAGGTCTGAAAACCTCTTCCGAAATGAGAGCAGATTTTGTGAGGAAAGGGATGTTAAAAACCACTGGGATTAAAACAGAACTGATGTGATCCATTTTTGTGCTTGTTATAACAAGGCCCAAAAGCCTTAAGTCATTAACGTCCCTGCGCGTTCAAATGATCGATGCTAATTTGTGTTCTCTCTAGTCAGCTGTCCTGTTTAACCTCTCTTGTTTTCTCACAGCCACATCAAAAATCCCTGTTCAAACGGTGGCGTCAATAAGTGTGAAGATGCAGCAAGAATCAGTTCCTTGTATGGAGTTCCATCATATCTTTGGTCTAGCTTTAAAGATGCATAATTCTTCCTGCGCTTCCTTGGGGACAGGACATGTCTCTTGGTCACAGTCCAGAAATTTAAAGCAGTTGCTCATGATCCCCGTGATTAATTTATATACCCTGGGAAAAATACAATGGTAATAATTCTTGTGCCCAGCAGACATTGGTCGCAGGTGCAGGAAATACTGAGTGGGATGAGTTTGAGCTAACGGTGCCCACAAGCAAAACGATCTGTCTGGGATAATCCCTATTAATACTGGCACAGATACTACGGCGCTCTCCTATTGGCTTCAGATATGGTGATAGCTCTGAAAATTAGGCAATGTAGTAGATATTTACACAGGCTGGTGTGTGTCTACTCTCAGACTGATAGATTGCTAAGTTCATTTCAAATGAATGATAAGCATCGCATGGCCATATATCTGAAGCATGAGATGAGACAAGGGCACGGTGGCGGGCTGTGCTTCAATTCATTTGGTCTGGAAAACTACTGGAAGGCCCCAGTCAAAAAAACAAAACAAAACAACTAAACAACAACAAACTACTGTCCTTGACAAAACAATATTTTTCCACATTTGCTGTTAAAGCAAGTACCCCTACACATTAGCACCACACTTATACATCAGTATCTTTGGTTAAAGTAACACAATGTAGGAAGTTGTCAGTTTTCAACGTACTGGGTGCCAAATTACCGCTAATGTTTTTCATCAACAAAGTGACAGAAAGTGTCATGCTCCTACCTGTGACACTGGCAGAGACTCTAGAGAATCTAATCTAAAAATCTAATCAGAGTAGCTTCAAAATGGGGTTGGAGCTTTTATTTAAAGGTAAAATATCTACATTGTGTTACTTTAAGCACCAAAAAAGCCATACCTCTAGGAATGCACACACATAACACAGAATAATTTTCAGTTAGGCCTCCATATGGCCACTCTGCTTCGTATGAATAATGTAACCTAATAAAAAAGCAGAGAGCCAGCATATAGCCAGTCTCATTTCCACATGTAACACTTTCCACAGTTTAAGCCCTGACACTGCCTAGTGCTCCATACATTTGAATTTGAGTGAACATTCTTCTCCCAGCATCAATTAACTTGGCTAAATTATTTCAGTTGACAGTGTTCCTCCTTATCATATATTCTATGCATTTCACACTGCACCTCAGTAGCAGAGTAAACAGTTCCAGTTCACGTAAACTACCAGCGGCATAAAGCCAATATATGAATATGTACACACTCTTACAATGTTTTCAGTGGAGAATTAATAAGGTCAAATTGCACTTTTCAAATAGCCATCATTCTACTACATTAATTTAAGGATGTCACGATTAGAGATTTTGATGGTACGATTATAGTCTGAAGAACAATCACGATTTCACCATTATCACGAATAAATTCACAACAGTACTAATGTATAAAATCACACAGACACATTCTTTAGAGGTTTTGATCTTTAAAGATTATTTATTGCTGTGTTTTAAACGCAATAACACACTGCATAGTGATAATAGTTGTAGTAAAATTAACCGTTCTGCTCTGTAAACTATATCCACATTTCCCTTTTGGAAATAAATGAAGTCAAAGGCTGTAGTCTCTCTCCTGATAATTTAACACACCATTAGAAAGTGTTTATTTCCAGTTTGTGCATTCTTTTCAACATTTGTTTTGGAGGTAGATAATGGAAACATCATGGAATAGGTTAGATAGAAATTGAATTGAGAACATCTAGAGAACATCCTAAATTCTGCTCCACCCTCTACACAGACACACACACAAACACACAAAAGAGTACTGCTAAATGCCACGTTTCTATTTCATATATTTTGAAAATTCATTATAGTTTATATATTTTGTTAATGATTTACAGAATTTTATGATGACTGTAATTACCAGTAGCTAAAACTATTTAGTAAATTGAATACTTTATGTTTTTCCCATGCGCATGAACGCACCATTAAACCCACCACAAACGGCCGGCGATGCGTCAAAAGCGACGGTAGAATTCTGTTAATCGTTTTAACACACTCTACTGGCGACGTGATCACCCATCGATTCAGTGGATATCGGTGCACTCATGCGCATGGGAAAGACATTTTTCTCAGTGAAAACATCATCACTCACGTCACTTCATGTGGGAATAACAGGTGGGAAACTGGGCGAAGATTTTGCTACCTGAGTTGCCCAGTTGGGGCTCGTCGTCACTTTTGTCGTCACATTGTAGTTCATTTGTAGTCCATGTGGACTTTCATGTCCAACAATTTTAATGTGAACTTGAGAATTTGCCCTTTTTGTCACTTGAAAATTGCATATCCTTCTTTCAAAAGCGTCTTACACCATATCTTTAAGCAAATACAGTTGTTTATTTAAGATTAGGTAACGTATGCTTTCATCTTTCATGTTGTGGCATCCATGTTTTTCACACATTCCGACGGCAAAGCGCATGAACACTCGCAGTGGGGAAAAAATCATTTTCATATTACTTTATTCTACATTTTTCAATTATATACAAGATGTATAATTAAAAAGACACTTTGCATGTACTTTACCCAACCTCAATGTCATGCTACTGCTAAAATAAAGCTAAGTATGTTAATTGGACCAGGCAATCATGCCACCACTGCAAACATGCATATAATATTCAATGTGTTGGAACTTCAGTGACACACATTGACCATGTCAAACTAAAATCTATAAAGGTTAACTATCATTTAAGGTTAACTTACATTAAAAGAACCATACAAGACACAGTGGAAAAGCAAACCCTGACATTATGGTACACTCTGATAAATCAATGTCACCAGTGGCTGCAGGTTATAATTTCCTCTAACTCAATTCGCACAATACATAGTTCTAGCTGCAGCCACAGGACACTCACCTTCTGACAGCACAAATCAAAGACAGACCTTTGGCAAATAAAGAATAATCTTAAGTCACTTCCGCCATGAATGCTCTGAATCATCTTTATTTTAACTCAAGTGAGCACGCAATTAAGACTTTTTCACCCTTGTGTTGGTTCGAATTGTTCTAATATGAGTGCTATTTACCATCATTGGTCTAGCCATCAAACCAATTTTGTAGAAAAAAGCAGCCTCTGTAGATCTATTGCACACTGTCCCTGTCTGATCCCTTTATTAAAATGAAGAATGAAGTTAATGTTTGGACGTTTTGAAATCTTTACTGAGGCCTGCTTGATTGGCTGAAAAAACAGCCTACTTGCAAATACGTGCAAATATTTGTTGTGCGTTAATAACAAATGAAAGATCATTTCCAAAAGCCTGTGATGGAAAGCCCTATTTGCACACAAACAAATCCTGATTTTTTTCATCAAATCCCCCACAATTATACTCTGTAATTCCATTTTCAGAAGGGGAGAGGAAAGTGCAGCTTTATTTGTAGCTGAATATACAACTGACTGAAGTGGCCTTGTGTTACATGAACACTAACAATGTTGATTCAAACATCAGTATATGTTATATACACCAGAAATATCAACCACGAATAGATATGGGCTTTAAAGTCTTCAGACATACAAAAGGGCAGGAAAGAAAAAAAATCAAGGCCCAAGTCTTTGTGGACTTCAACACAACTGCACTACCCTACAACACCAAAATGCAGTAAAATAGTACAGCCTCACAATCCAACTCAATGGTACTCAAGCAAAAATGTAAGTTAGGCCCTGAACAAAATCACAGCCAGTGAAATTCCAGTATGGCTGGATTTGTATCTCTAACCAGATAAGACCAAACTGGCCAGCTGACACATCAGTTGGTTGAGAAGTAGCAGCATCATTCACTCCGGGTTTCCAAACAGCCCATCACAGCTATGTGACCAGATCAGGGGGAAGGTTAGGGCACTGTTTATCGAATTAACATGATTTACCACAAGGCACGGCTGATTACCATGCATAATGCCACTTCTGATTGGTCGACACTTAATCTTCCTCAAATCAATGGCCAATGTCTGCTCACAGCTAGAGAATGATATTGCGCCTCAGCTCCCGGTGGGATACTATAAACACCATCAATAACGTATTACCACCCATATCTGTGTCATTCTTTTGTCTGCAGAGGACGGTGTGGGTACCTGGTGTGAGGACGCGTTATGACACTGGATACTAATGGCCACTCTATTTTAAGGCCCTTGACATTAAAATCGGAGGGACTCGGCTTTTCATGGGAATATGTTGCACTGAAATGCTGCAAAAGCATTGATTTTTTCACATCGGGTTGCTTTTAAAGCACATGAATGATAACCACTGCAGATTTGACAGTAAACCTGCATCGATGATTTCTTGCCTATCTTACACATCTATGCTTTGCCTACTGATTTAGTTAGTAATAAAAGGTGTAGTCAATTTGGCACACCCCTTTATGATGCACTAAGTTCTAGATGGCTAACTGATGGTAAATCAAAGTAGTTAATGTAATCAATGCTGTTCACATACTTACTTGCTACATACAGTACTTTGTCTCAAGTGGAATGATACTGACTTTAACTATATCACATTCAACGGGCAATTTCCCAAGGACGTTCTGACATCTTTACCACAGAGGAAGAGGTCAAATCTTTTAAATCTTTGTTCCCAAATGTTATGGAATAACTCCTTTCCTCTCTCTTTTTCGCAAGCTTGGGTATCATGGAGACCTTAGCCACTAAGTGCCTACGGCGGAGCATTGAATTACCACTAGCCAGAGATTATGAATGATAGGGAAACTCTTTTTGCATTCATTACAGTGCCACCCATGAATAATTCAACGAATCGAATTACAGCACCCAAAATACTGAGCTGTGTTGTATCAGCCCTTTCCTCCTCAATTGATCAGCTCTTATACATGTGATAGATTGGGAGGAGAATTGCTCTTCCATTCACCAGGCGAAATGTGAGGGATTTTGGGCCGAACTAAAATGTGGAGCAATTTCCCTCCTGATAAAAGGCGCGGTGTGTGAAAAGTATTAAAGCGTCACAGCCATGGCACTCATTCCTTAATATGGGCATATTTCTGTATAATGCACCTTCAGGTCGCATTATCTTCCCATTTTATTTGTCATTTAAGGTGAAAATGCTATATGCTGTGAGTAATGGATTGCCTGGGGACAATGTCTTGAGACACACACATGCACACACAGACACACACACACACACACACACCCACACACACACACACACACACACACACACACACACACACAAACACACACACACACACACACACACAGGGGAATATGAGCTCAGGGAGGGGGGTTATGAAAACCTCCACCTCCCCTGAAAACACCCGAGCCATAAAAGTGCTGATGCTGTAACATGGCCATCATCACCACTGCCACTGCCACTGCCACTCCTCCGACTTCTGTCAGCACTAGGGAAGGGAATCGCAGAGTAACTTATCAATCGATACTGTCACTATACTTTGCCCACGATAACGATAATAACACAATTCAACAATTCTGCATTACTATACATTGCAAAAGATTATTGATATATCACGTTATCTGTGTTTAATAAATAAAAAAAAAGGCAAAGAGTATAGTTTTAGCCTAGTGCCTAAAATATATACCGGTATATATATATTTCTAGACACATTTCAGTGTTTATGCATGAAGTGGTGGCATATGAGTCCATTTAGAATATGACTTTTAGTAAAAATATTGAAATCTGGTATATCAATACCAAGTGGCATATCAATAACAGATCGCAAAAATAAACCATACCATATATTTCCGTATCGATATTCTGTCCCACCCCAAGTCAACACAGCCAGATAGGCGGTCTCACCGAGGAATTGCATCCGTCACTCAGCTGCATAGATGCTGAGGAGAGTGGTAGTATTTCAGAGGATCGGGGGTGGGGTGGGGGTGGGGGGGGGGGGGGGGTGTTGACTTGGGAGTGGAGGAAGTCTATCATCTCCGCTGGGTCATCCAGTGGCTAATTCTGCTAAAGGTTAGGCATGACCTGTGACTGCTCCTCCCTGTGACACGCCTTTGATAAAACGGCCGTGCCAAACAAAACAGTTCAATGTCGCGGCGATCAGCACTCCTTTATCTACGAGGCCGCACAAGATGACAAATGAAACGCATTGAGGGCTGGAGGCTCTTCCAAAGCCAAGGACATCAAAACGAGGAAATGACTGTATCAGGAGATGCTGGCATACGCTCAGCAGCAGAGAGCTGACGTCTCGACAATCCTGCTGATGCACAGTACGGCTTCCTTTTCTTTCCAGACACACCTCCTGCGCCTTCACAGAACTGCAGCACTGTGACACTGAAGCGTTTACAGATGCCAGCAGAAAAGGAGCCCTTAGCTTGGCAGCCCCTCAACAGAAGGCTGACTCAAGACTATGAATTACCTGGTTTGCTTACATTCATACCACAGGTAGCATAAATTATGTCTGCACAGCTGTTGAGGACCTGAAGAACAGGTTAAAAGAGATTGTCTGACTTCACTAACACAAACCGACTCATTCTGACTCACTACAGACAGAGAAAAAGCAAACTTCTCGCAACCATATGGTACCACAGCCCTCTACTGAATGACAAAATAGCTTTCTGATGTACTTGAAAAGTGCAGAGCAGCTTCCTGATGCAAAACATGCTCATTGGAAATATTTTCATTAACCTCTGAGTAATCCTGAAGCGTGGCAACCCATTGAAATAGAAATGGGCAATGATGGTAAGTACTTCATGTCAAGAGTCGAAAGGCTCTTGTTTCAAATTGGCCTAGGTCAAGAGTGTCATGGCCGTATCTTGAAGGTTTACGAAAAACAATAATACAAAAAAGACCAAAAAACATTGGATAGCATTTGAAGGTCGCAAGTCAATTGAAATATCCCTCCCACTCTCCCTCATGCATAAAATAACAATGCAGCTCGTTTAACAGCTGTCGCTTCTCTAATGGCTCTGGTAGTTCAACTATCTACCAGTGTGACAACGCAAGAGGGACGCAGAGGCAAATAATGGCCCCGGCGCTTTGTCACTGCGTTTCAAATCTCATTTCACGCCAACAAAATATTTGGGAAAACGTAAGTAACTTTGGGCACAGGCTGGTATGGGCTGATTTTAAAAGTGACCGCAGTACTAGTGACCAGTGGGCAAAGGCTTGTCTGGCACCCTTATGTACCCCGAGGAAAACGCTCAGTCTCGGAGGTCTCAATTAGGTTGTGCTGCAGCTGGCACCAGAGAGGGAGAGAGACCTCCGGAGCCACACAGCTCAGGAGGACGGTGCTCATTAATAGACACGATCAGAGCTCATTTGCTATCAGATGGAGTGAGAGGAGAATTGTGCTGACGTCTCTAGCCCCACCTGGCACATTCCATTTGGGTGGGTCCAACGGTCAGGAACGGTGCAAATTTAGTGCTGTTCAGGCAGAGGAGTTTTAATTCAGTTGTAATAAAGGAAATAATTAGTCGTTAATTGTTCAAACCAATGTACCAATGTTCAAAAAATTAGGTGAAGAGGGAGCAATAAAGAACAGACACAAACACACAAATGATACAGAAGAAATGCCCCAATTGAGAAACAAAATGAGTGTATGTGTGTATGAGCGAGCGTATGAGTGAGAGAGAGAGAGAGAGAGAGAGAGAGAGAGAGAGAGAGAGAGAGAGAGAGAGAGAGAGAGAGAGAGAGAGAGAGTAAGGGCTGAGAGAGCCGATTTGCATGACTCTGCCTGCTGGAGCTTCACCGGGCGGCCTGACTTGTTCGACACAAGGATTTTGCATGGGGGCCACAGAAAGGGATTGTCTCTGCAGCTAGAGGGAAGCGTGCCATTCTTCCACAGTTCCTCTGAGCCTCTCTACCTCCCCTTTCTTTCACTCTTTCTCTCTCTCTCTCTTTTTCTCTCCCTCCCCTGAACTCCACCGGGCCACTTTATCGCTGCTTTGCCCCTTTATCCTTGCTCAAGTCCCTTTAACTTTGATCTCCTTGCCATCAATTAAGACATGGTTTAGTCCAACTTAGACCATGTAAAGCCCTCGGCAGTGGCCAATCCTTATGGGCTCAGCGAGCTCTCAGTCCCCTCCTGTTCGCCTTGTGACCCCCCCCCCCCCCAACACACACACACACACACACACACACACACACACACACACACACACACACACACACTCCTCTCACAGCATCACAGCGTTAGTATGGCAAAGCCTTGATTGCTGTGGCATTATTTTGCCTATACAGAGGGAATGGATATGATATGTGTGTTTACCCCGCTGCTCATCCAGCTACACTGGCTACCTATGGCGGCCCGCATCAAATTCAAGTCTCTAACGCTTGCCTACAAAGTAGTCTCCGGTTCTGCTCCCACCTACTTGAATGCCCTCATACAGACTTACACTACCTCCAGACCGCTGCGCTCCTCTGACGAACGACGTCTAGCTCTACCACCGGTACGCTCAAGCCAAACCAAACTTTTCTCATCTGTTGTTCCTCGTTGGTGGAACACACTGCCAGTTCCTACAAGGGCAGGGACATCCTTTTCCACTTTCAAAAAACTCCTGAAGACCCAGCTCTTTAGAGAACATCTACTCTCATAGCAACACTTACAACAAGTCTTACTGATCCTAGCACTCACCAGCCGTTTTAAACTGACAAGTAACTGTTAAAAACAGCACTCACCGACGCACTTATTCTTACTGTACTCTAATGTTTTTTTTTAAACTGTCCTAAAACTGTGAGAATTGTTCTAAAAACTTACTGTTTACCATGTTGTTAGTCGCTTTGGTTAAAAAGCGTCAGCCAAATGTAATGTAATGTAATGTAATGTAATGTAATATGTTCCAGACACCTAATTTGCACTTCTCTCTCTTCTCTCTCTCTTGCCACGGAAGAGCAGCTCACTGGTTCCGCACCCCCCCACACCCCCACATGAGCATGAGCATGATCCATTTCTGATGTAGTGTAAATTTGGTAGTGGTGATCATTAACATCGCAGATGAAAGACGGCCATTTTTGTTGAGAGGAATTTACATCACACATTTTGGGAGCCCCTCCCAACAGCACAACCACACATTCCTCTCCCTAGCTTGCCAATCAAAGAGATGCACTCTCAGTTTCATTGTTACCTGGATATGCAGTATGGGCTGCACGGATCATCCAGTATGTCACAGACACACACACACACACACAAACACACAAGCACACACTCTCTCACACACACACACACACACACAAACACACAAGCACACACTCTCTCTCACACACAAACACACATGCACACACACACACACACACACACACACACACACACACACACACACATACTGCATACATACACACAAACACACACACACACACCACACACACACACACACACACACACACACACAGACAAACACACGCACACACACACACACACACACACACACACACACAGAGAGACATCGTTGCCTGGAGACCTACCAGGTCTGAGATTAGTATGCAAAGCATTAGGAGAGACCAGTGAACATGGTGTCTGCTTCTCGGGACCGATGGTAATGAAGCTGGCAGAACCTTATCAAGCCCGGCGGAAACCAAGACTGATTACGCCGAGACATTTAGAGGCAACTCAGCTGGAACGCTCTGCCACAAAAGGGTAGTCAGCTGGGGCTGAAAGCAGAAACCATAAGGATGTGGTGGTGACTGTGAGAGAGGAGGAGGGGGGGGGGGGGGCAATGATGTGATTTCACTGAACCAATGATGTGATACCACCTATGTTACCTTATCAGTCCCCCACCCCTAATGTCTGCTATTGCTAAGAATGTTAGCGCTAGTAATCATATTACTATTAACCAGTCGGCAGTTACATTGCCTCTGTAACAATAACAGGAACATTCATGGAGTGTACACATTCACATTCATTGGTTTAAAGGATGTTACGCTCAAAACACACCATGCGCCAAGCGCCCGACGTTTGATAACAAAACCAGCCCGAATGTGGACTGGACACACCCCTAAATATATTTAAGTTTTTTGCTACTGACCATGCATTTTACATCGTCAAAATAGGGCCCAATATGTCCCTAGCACCATTATACATCAGCGAAAATGCTATCACAAACAAACAGAAAAATAACGTGATTCACATAAAAGCCTTTAAAATGAGACAGCCCTTTGTTTATAGTAGTACTACTAAGGTAGTACACAATAGCCGTGTGGCCACTGATCCATAAAGTGAGAAGGCAAAGCTCAGAGACATTTCCACTCTATTTGCTAATTGCTATTAGTATGACAAATTGCACAATTGTTGTATGCTGCTACATGCATCTATATAGTGGTAATATACAGTTGCTTGTTGATAACAATCTTCTAAGTGCAACGGGTTACACTGGGTTGTAAACCTGGAATGCTATTACACAGCAGAGAATGTGAACTGCACCTTTGATATAATACCGCCAATAAAAGATAATAGAAATGACAATAAGATTTACCTTGTTCATTCTAAGAGACCCAAGAATTGATACAGCCCGAGAAAGAAGAAAACAATCTTTCTCAATCCAATTACTTTATGTAAAGCTGCAGTTTTCACTTCTGGTCTACAGTAAATGATCAATGGCATGAATATAACAAAATCAGTCATCCTGGGGAGGAAAAATATCCTAAAATACAAGGTGGAATACATATAAGAAACAAGAAAACTACAGCGCAGGGGCACTAGGAAATTGATGCATGCCTGGAAGTCCTGGGTGCTATAATTTAAGACCAGATTAACAGCTCAAAAAGTCACATTTACACTATAGTGACTGAACTTTCTGCTTTTGACAGAGAAGAGTGTGAGAATAAGGTAATGAGTCACTGCGATATCAGCAGTTTCTGAACAGCATTCTGGTCTAATGAGGCTACCAGTGGAAGCCACTAGCCACATACTTTAGCCACATGGACATATTGACTGAGCACTGCACAAGGACTTTTATTAAAATGGAAGCAAGACGAGGAACCATGCCATATAACATTACACACACACACACTCTCTCTCTCTCTCTCTCTCTCTCTCTCTCTCTCTCTCTCTCTCTCTCTCTCTCACACACACACACACACACACACACACACACACACACACACACACACACACAAACACATAAAGGAACAACAACAGAAAAAACATCCACACTAGACCCGTGTTGTCAGATCATGCTGAACTACGACCATACTGCTGACATTCACACAAAGCCCAATTAATTCAGAAGCAAAGTTCACTACCATGGCCCCGCTCAGATGCAGAACAAGTGGACAAAGCATGGGAAGCATACAGATCAAAAGCTTAGTTTGGAAGCACCTGGAACAAACGTTACCTGAGTAAACTGCTTATGTAGCTTTGTCAGGCAGCCTAGATGCTGCTGGAGCTGTTTATCCTTCATGCACTACATGTAATGTCAGTGATTAAAGGAGATTTCTCTATCCACATTCATGTGAAGAGGTCTTTAATTAGAACGAAAGAAAATGGCAGAGAATACAAAATCAACAATCACACCAGACCTGAGGAGAGTGCTAGAAAAGTAGCAATTAACACCAATACAGTATGTTTACGAGCCATGGGTTGGCATTTGCTGGCAGATTTTGCTGACAACTACAATCTGCTTTTTTTCTTCAGTGACAAGGTGACTGGGATGTAGCCTACTGTATGTGTGCTTCACATTTGGAATTTACAGAATTCCACATTTGTTTAAAAACAAAATGGTACAGAGAAGTAGGCAACTACAAACCATTCTTAGAAAACAGTCTTTATTGAGAGGATCCAGTCGACTACTTTTAAAATACGAAGGTCTTCATATCCAGTTTTGTTCCAGAAATAAATAATTTACTTAACAGTGTACTGTTCAAAGCAAACCTAAACTAGAACCTATTACACAGTTGTCCTTATTCACACTGACATGAATTCTTATACTGACTCAGTCCTATTCCAGAGAGACAGTATTTTATTGGGATACATCAACAACTATTTAATTCAAACTTCAAACCGCTGATTCTTTGTACAGTACATTAACTAGCTGCCTTTGAAAGACGCAGAAAGTAACTATGATTCATAACATAACAAAATAAATAAAAAAAGGACATGGGGGAAAAGGCAGGCATGGCAGTATTTATCCTCTTCAACTACAGCTGAGGCTCAGTCTAAGACTCCAGAGAATCTAACATGGGCCTGAGTTAATGGCTGCCATGTAGGAGTATGACCCTGGTTTGCCTGCCTAGAAAACGTATGCCCTGCAGGGAAGGAACCTACACCTCATAGTATGGCTGATATTGTTGCTGTGGGAATGTGTGTGTGTGTGTGTGTGTGAGAGAGAGAGAGAGAGAGAGAGAGAGAGGAGAAAGAGAAAGAGAGAGAGAGAAAGAGAGAGAAGGAAGCTTTGAAACTTTATTATTTACCACTCCAGTATATTCAATCATCTAGCAGTCTGCAGCTCACTCTATAAATACCGCTGGCCTCCACTTGCTGTTCCGTTGAGCCTTCAGAAGAGACTAGCTATCAAATCCATTCTGAGGCAGAGAGAGGCAACCTGAGCTTTCTGAACTGGCACAGTGTGGACAGACATTCAGATCATGGATCACTCTGTTTCAGTCCAACTCAACCACACGATTTCCCCTAAATACCACAACCAAAAACATCACTTAATGCAGTTATGGGATAAGGTAATCCCATATAGTCATGAAGGATGAAAGATTAATTCAACTCAAGTGATCTATGTAGTTCTGATTTTATTTTGAGATCGAAGACATGAAAAAGCAAAACGTTATACAAATATGTAAACATGTTTTCCAAAGGTGCTAAAAAGTTTCCTAATGTATACATGACGTGAGAGTTGTGTTACAGCTTAGACTGCTAATTAGAGGCTACCTTAATAACTTAACGATACTTGTTAAAAAAGAGGGCTTACAATAGGTGTGGTAAAAAAGGGCCAGGGGAACGAGGAACAGTGACATTTACTTTCAAAACTCTAGCAAGCACTTGCTGTATTAACCTGTCTTGCCTACTTGGTCTAGAAAATATCCCAAATCCCTAAATAATGAATTCATTTACTTATGTACTTGGCTCCAAATGGTATGAACACATTTTCAGAATATCACAAAGTGTTCAGACTCAAGGGGAACTGTTGACTGTAGTGAAGTAAATGCATCGTTTTTTCCTCCTCTTCTTAAAAAAAGAACTATTTAAAATATGGAATGAATCACTTTGAACATTTCAATTAAATCAGTAAAGAGGAGCCAATCCCTGTTACAAGCCTTGAAAGAAGTGAAATATATTCTCTTAAATGTGTAGCCTTCACTGGAGGGACTATCACTCAAAGACAGAATGATACAGCATATACCATTCATATACCATTTTTCAAATGTGTGAGAGAAAAAAATAAGAACAGAAGCCTTATCTTCTTTTCCACAACATCCAAACTCAAACCCGTCCACACAGAAATAAAGACCCTTATTTTGAGAGCTATGTGTGAGTGAAACTGATTCGGGACGTTTGAAAGTATTCACCAGCCTTGTCATATATATCTTTAGCAGGCATTTGTCACAGCTAGGCTATTCAACAATCAAGCAGAGAATCCCAGATTCTTTGAAAAAGCTGCATGTGCAAGAGTACAGAGAAATGACCAATGCCTTGCATGCCAGACACCATGCTGTGAAAATGACTCATAGATAACCATTTTTCTTTTACTAGACTATCTAATGAGAAATCAGTGGGGTCATTCTTAATAAAATGAACCATAGAGCACCACCCACTGATACAGAATGGCCTGAAAGGCCACGACCTCATGCAAGCAATTGAAATATCTGCTATGATGATGATAAGTGGGGAAATTAAAATGCAGAATGAAACACATTTTTTTTCTTTGCATGCACTTGGAATAAGAATTATGTTTTGGTTACTGAATTGAGGTGATAGATGACTGTCCTGACTGATGATTATGCTTGCAGTAATACTTTTACGGCATACACTATCCACACTCGCTACACACGCATAACCAAAGAGAAATCTTGTATACAGCAAGCCTAAGTTGAAAAATACCACATTTCGACTTTACACCAACCTGAGCTGCTGTGTGAGTATGAAGCATCATTGTGTTGGTTTAAACTTTTAGCTAGTTTGTTACATAGTGCCCTCATGTAGTATAGTCACACAGTCTGACATAATGCATGGCCTAAGAACACTGCATCACAATCTCACAGGTTACATAAAAACATCCATTCATCTTCTTTTAGAGAGATTTCATTATTGCATATTCAATTGCATGAACATACAGAGTACATATTAAGTTAATGGTATTTATGCTATGCTTATGCAAATACCCTGATAAAAGACCATCAATCATAATGTCCTCTTCACAAGGGCTGTGTTCTTTAGCTGAGAACATATTATCAGTAATGTAGCGGTGTGTGCATCAGTGAGCTAAGGGAACACAACCAATAACATAATCCAACTATCAACCATTTTTTGGAGAATTATGTCATGCCATGTGACAGAGTTAGAGAGAGTTAGAGTAAGATTGATTGATAGAGAGAAAGAGAGACAGAGAGAGAGAGAGAGAGATGTTTTATACTAGAATCTAATTTCCCGAGTATAATTGTGAGACCTTTTCGTTTCTTGTGAAATAACCACACAGTATGTTTCTGAGACACATTTTCAAAGAAACATCAGGTGGGGAAATACTGTAGTTCATCAGGCAATTCAGTCCATCCCTGTTGCAAGGCCTCTCTTCAAAGTAACATTTTCAGTGAAAGTACAGAGCACAGTAGCAAAGTGTAGGAAGCCCAGCATGAGTAAGAGCAGTGACTGCCCACAGATATTGTCCATCACATCCACAGCACTACAACCTTACTGTTAGTCATATGTCAATGTAAGCATTGCAGTTGGTACATGTATTGCAGCTATGCTTGATATGTTACGCCTGTATAGTAATATATTTAAAAACTATCTCTGTGATTATCATCCTATTTTGCAATAGTGACATCTTTAGTGCAAATATTGTCTCTTTGCCAGTGCCAGCAAACAGTTTTTACAGAAATGCACTGCTGTTTGTAAACATACGAAACTGATTTAGTGTAAGGATTGACATTGATGGCATTGTGAATTTGAGAATTTTAATGCTTTCGAAATATGCAACAACAAAAAAATCGACTTGTGAGTTCATCTGTTTATATTAAGATAAGCATGATTGAAGATTGAGGAGCTTAGGCAGGCCAGTCAGTGCGATACTGATTTGAATTTGATTAATGTGAGGCCAGATTTTATAATTTAATCCAGCACACACATGGGCAGTCAGAGACAGATAGGGCATAATATAAATATAAAGTGAAATCTGCCGCCACAGAGAGTCTATTTATCCACAACTCCAGAGAATAAAGCCCTTTCGCTGTTCTCCAAGCTCCAACCACATCGGCTTTATCTGTGACACGACACAGCTCCATCCTTAGGAGAGCTGTGAGGAACCTGTCCAGCTGGACAAGAGGCTGGGACTGACCACTGGCACCTAGGTCCAATCTATCTGTGCTGATGGCAGGCCTGGCAGCCCTCTGCTGGGGGAGCCATGTTGTGACTGGGACATGTGCCTGGGTATTTCACAGCAGTCAGAAGCAGCCTGGAAGCCGCTAGGGGAACCTCTCTCTGACAGCTTGTACCAAGCGCGGGTCTCACATATCGAAAAAAGAACCAGCAACCAGCGTCTATTTTCCACCATCCCACATGCCCTGCAAAAAGCTAACGTGTACCTGCTAACTTGCTAACCTTTTCCACAAATAAGTTTTTCTTTCACAAATAAACTTTTTTTTTTTAAACTGTTGCACATACTTAGAGATGCCGGTGAGGATCCAAGGCTGAGGGGTAAAGTTGAAGCGGGTAAGGGCATGGGCCGTCCCCTGACTTATTTTTTCAGCTCCACACAAAAAATGTGCCGTCCCCGGTCATACATCATGGGCGCGTGTCTGTGTGCATGGCGCCATGTGGTCGAGGTCTTGGTGTGCCCTGACCCTCCATGTGTTTACTTTGCTTAACCATCTGGCTGATCGAGTCCAACAAGGTCACGGATCATACACACTCCTCTACCGAGTCCCAGGCCAGCGATTCAGGCAGACGGACACACACATAAAAAATAACTCTGTTAGCTTGGGCAGAACGAGCATACAGTGTATGTTACTAGGGTGTATCAGCCTTGTCAGTGCTTATAACCATGATCTGGATATATGGCAGTAATTATATCGGAATTAAAACAAGACCACTGCAAATGCTATCCTTTCTACTTGACACTTCATTTGGATAGCTGGTGGTAAACTCTCTACAAACATCATCAAGCACCATCTAATAGCATGTCTAACTGATCCACTAATGTGACCCCTGACCCCTGGTTGACATCAGCCACCCCATTATGATCACAAACCTTTTAGTATTTCACACATGAGCAGGCAGCCTAACAAAAAAGTGTTTCCTTGGCTTACACCCCAGAATAAACAAATATCATCTGTATGGATCGAACTAAATAATAATTTAACAAATTCAATTTATTTATATATAAAAAAAAATAAATTTAAATTACCAACACCCCAGGTTACATCTTACACACTAGTGCTGGTACAAAATGACACAAAACCAATGAAAGCCAAATCAAGATTCTCAAGGCATGTCTAGATAATTGAATCTTGCGTCTCTGGAGACGTCCTCCCTCAATGGGAAGGCATGCTGTGCATGTGGGCCCATCTCCGTGCGTATGTGTGTGGATAAGTCTCTGAGGCTGAATAAAAGCTCCACAGGATCTTATACATTATGTAAAGTGACAAGCAGTTACACGGGATTCACATGGGTGACGATGTAAATGTAAACATCATTGTATTCTCACATGCAATCCCCACCTATTTATAATTGATCATTTCATGTTGAACACCAGGGAGTTGGGCATAGGTCCACGCTCTGTGGCTGAGGGAAAAATGGATTCTTCAAACATGATTGCTTCACTGGCTCAACCCTGAAGACATCTGGAGTGCACTGTATAAGGCATGTTTAGATTTCAAATCTAAATCTGAGCGTGCGCGCACACACACACACACACACACACACGGATGCACGCATGGACGCAAACAAACATACACACACACACACGTGTGCACACACACACACACACACACACACACACATATGAGCGTGCACACACACACACGAGCGTGCATGTACAAACAGACACACACACACTTGGACTATTTGGTGTTTTTCTCTAATATCATTGCAATTCAGGGTGTAAACTCCCTTGTGCCATCTGTTCAGACAAAGTCGAGACACCTATGCTAGTGTGCAGACTTTAACAGCAGGGAAGGAAGCAATAACCTTTTTATGGATGACTTTAGCTGTGCAGTAAAGGACAGACTTTTTGCTTATGAGCATTTTATGGCAGCCATAAAATACATAATGCATATTTAAACAACAAAATGTGCAGATATGTTACACAGGAAATAAGTAAATGGCCAAGGACGATGCCTGTAAATCATAGGCTATGGTCCTGTAAAGCAGACAGGCTGTGGATTATCATAGTGAATCTGAGGAGATGTGGAGAAGATGATATATCTTTGTGCGAAAGAGAAAAAAACTGCTGCTTTGCCTCCCCCTCTAATGACGATATGTGTTAAAAATAACATGATGAAATCACACATTTTTATAAATACATCTGATTCTGTAGGCATAGGTAAGGATAGCACAGCTTGTGTTATTACTAACACATTACATACTGTCAAACTACTGTATATTAAATAGCATTTGTGTAAGTTGCCTTTGACACATTCTCTCTTGCGAATATGCTCTCCAACATCTTACAAGTAACAATTAACATCCAGAGAAAAAATAGCACCTCTATCCAAAGCCTGCATAAACTATTTGCATAAACTATATCCACTATGGCCACATGAATTGTGCTACAAATTGTTCTGGTCAAGTCCAAGTGCTTTCATGTTTTCAATACGTGAAATTTACCTTCCTTCCACCCTACGGGATATCTGCCCCTTTAGGGAGTTAATTTCCAGGTAAACATTCTGTAAACATGTTTTTATATTAGCCAACATCTTTGAAATATTGATAAAATGACTGACTGACATGTTTCAAGAGACTCCTTCAAACCACACTCACCATAGTTTTACAAGGTGGCCGAATTGTACCATTATTGAGTGCTTAAGTGTAATACTGAGTTACAAAATGTTGTTTGGGGATTAGACGTAGAACAAAAACTTATAAACAAATGGAGTTGTTAGAAACATATTCCTTTGGTTACACAAGGAGGCCATATAATGTCAGAAAAATCTTACAGCAGTAGCAACAGTTGCCAGTGTTGACTAGATGGTCTCTAGTAAATCTTCAATAAGCACAGGCTCAAAAATAAAGGATGTGCCACATTTGACTGGCTGTTCTCAAATAAATATGACACTCTCCTCTATATTCAATTTCTTCTTTAAAGAACCACAAAACTCTGAATCAGATTCATTTTAAAAATATGAAAATAAATGTTGAGTACGGTTCTCACCAGCATGTCAACTTGACAGTGAAGGTTTTATTGAATTCTCATGAGGAGAACACTGGATGACATTATCAAGATCACAAGGAACATTTCATTCCTCTGTATCACAGGAGATACTACTCAACGTCCACAAGTGGTCAAGGAGGACCACAGAAGCGTATGATGAGTGTCTCAGATCCACACATCCCATAAGAGACATCTCTCAGAGATAGAGAGAGACAGAGGAGAGAGAGAGAGAGAGAGAGAGAGAGAGGGCTCCCATCTGGGCGACTGTCCTTTGAAAAAAAAGTAATGAGATCATACTGGGTGAAGTGATGCCGAAAATGAATCATCGGCTCCATCCCCCATCGGTGCATGCAGACCACATCTCCCCAGGACCTGGTGCTCACAGACAATCCATCCTCCCAGGAACTGGGCACCGTGGAACCATCAGTGCTGGAATATCCCGGGCTCTCGTCCCGGAGCTGACAAGGTCCCGCTACCCGCAGTCACTTATCAAGCAAACGCTTAGCCATCAATCAGCAGAGGTCAATCAGTGAGGCTGGGTCAAAGAGTCAAAGTCACCTGGGCCTAGATGAGGCTACACACAATACTGATATGCACACACACACACAGACCAGGCTTTGAATTGAAACTGGCTCTTAAATTCCAATTCAATTCTTGAATTTCACTTGCATTTCAATTGAGGTAGCAAACAGGAAGCAGCATTGCAATTCGAATTGTGTACAACCCTGACACAGACACACACACATGCACACACACACACGCTCATACGTGAGAAGCTGAAAACATTGGGCCTATGAAAGACACTGACATCTCTGTAAATCCACGGCAGGAGCCTATTAAAGAGCCTTAAATGTGTAGTTTCAGGACCAAAAAGAATAACCAAATTATTTGATAAATAAAACTAATCTCCTATGTTCACCCAAGAATTGCTGCACCACCAGCAAAAATCACATTATAGCCCCTTTTTCCCTTTTCCAAAGCCGCGTAAGCCTGGCTAATGATTAACACATGTTGATATAGGTGTGGCAGGCTGTACATCCTCTGTATCGCATCTGCGTCTTCCCGACACGCTTCATATTACTGCAAGAGGCCAAAGCACGAAAATGTCCAGTTCAGTTAAAAGCAATTTTGCTCTTGGCAACAACAATATAAAGAAACCACACACACACACAGACAGACACACACACAGACAGACACACACACACACACACACACACACACACACACATACCACCCCAGTAATGAAAATACAATGCACAATCAGTGAGGAGGAGTTAAGGGATGAGGCTGGTTTTGAGGCATAAGACCTCATAGTCATTGAGTCCCACTACAAGCCTTTTCTCAAGGGCTTTCCATATTCACAAAGCCATTATTGACAAATATGTGCATAGCAAGGCTCCCCCAAAAACAGACACAAGCATAAACAATCCGCTGGAGCGGATGGGAGGGGGGAGAGGGGCACAATGTGGCCCTGAAGATAAAGCTAAATCTATGACCATTGCCCAAGTGTAATGGGAAAAGACAGTTTAAAGCGTGAGAATAATCACATGTGTCAGGGGTTTATTTTTTAACATGCGCTGGCCCAAGTTTTCCTGTATGCATGGTGCTGTATGTGAGTGCCTGGCAACAGGGCACGCTAATGCCTGACGTCGTTGGGGCGCCAGAGCTGCTGATGGATGAGTTGGGGCAGGAAGCATCTTTGCCCCACGACAACCAGAGTAAGTGGCACAGAGCGAAGGGCACTGGGGCAAACAGGGACATGCTACACCGACACCACTCTGTGGATCATGACCATCCTGGGGACACGTACAGTACACATGCAACACACACACATACACACACACACACACATACAGTACACCACATACACACACACTAGCACATACACACACACACACACACACACACACACACACACACACACGCACACACACATACACACACACACACACACACACATACTGTACACACACACACACTAGCACATACACACACACACACACATACACACACACATACAAACACACACACACACACTACCACACACAAGGCCACACTGAGGAGTGTGAGCAACCATTTTAAAGTACATTGGAATCAGGTGTAGAGGTATTTAGGAGACGAGGAGAGTTCAGATTGCATCTAAATTGGTAAATTCCTGTTTGTTGCAAGAGCAGGCAATTTGTCAGGAAAGCATCTCATTACAAATCAATTAAGTGTGAGACGCATTTAATCATGATGCTGACTTCACACCAATTCCTGCTATGCCACAACAGAATGAACAATGCCATCTGTATCACGGCCTGTGCTATCACTGTCAGTAAGAGTTCATGTCTTGTTGATTAGATACTCCTTTCTATGCAAGTGAATCGGGCTTGACCATAAAAATGTCATTATCCACAGGAAACAAATAATCTTCTATCTAGAGAGTAAATCCATAATGGATGTTAAAAAACTAGATGTACCGCATAGTGGTACAAAATATGACCGCCGCTCAGTCCTGTACATCCATTCCGCAAAAATTAATCACATTAATCAATTTGTCTCCATCTTCTACTCCATCCCCCACTCTTGAAACTTTTGCGTATGCTTGTTTGGCATGTGTGTTTGCGGGCCGCACAGAAAGTAGCCTACTGGTGCTGCAAAGGTGAATAGATTTGTAGCACTTGCCAAAATTTTTTAAAATCTCTAAACAATCACAAGTAGGGCAGTTCATCACAGTCCATCCATTGCAACTGGACTGATGAAAGGTACGCCTGTAGGCTACATTGTATTTGGGAAAAGCTGAAGGAAGCAGCATAATGTATTTATTTATTATTAAACAAACAATCCCTGTCAGATCTATGCAGTTTTCAACAGCTACAGTATCAAGAAGAGAGGTCATGTCATGGATTTTTGTGAATGTTTCTTCTTCTACATATGCAAGAGTTTAGTCATCTAGTTCATATGATATTCAACTTTATTGTCAATGCACAAATTAAATACCAGTAGTCTAAAACAAAATGCCGTTTTACCCAGTGGTCCAAATAACTGACATGTCCAAAAGGGCCTTCATGAAATGCGTCGCTATAGCCTGGCGGGCCATCCTATAGCCTATCATTGAAATGTATAGTCTGGAATCGAACCATTCACCTCGCTTAATCCAAGGGGCGGGCAGAGAATTGTCTTTCAAACTGCCTAGGCATGCAATAGGCCAGCGCTACGACCATATCCGTATCCGGTCAGCAAAACGGCAAATACATCCTTCTTCATAAGAAATGACTTTCAAAAAACTTTCAAAAAAAAAAAAAAGTCCAACTCCTCCTGTATCGGCCTTTTCCTATTTTCCAAAGTTCCAAACTAAAGGCCGTGGGTGACGTGGATTCAGCTTCAAGTTTACGCAACCCAAGGTTTTCCATTTCCATTATCCAAAATGCTTGCATTAAGTGTGGTAAAATCTTTGTATCTCGCCAAAACCATGCCACGCCGCCCGACATTACTTTCCAACTAAATTAGAGCGGCGGGCGTGACCTAAAATAGCTGCACCTGTGCCTAGGTGGGCGTATTCAAATCACAGGTCGAAGTGAACTTAACAAAAAACAGAAATGGCCATGACACCTCCAAAGTTGACGCCAACACCGATTCAAACAACCGCTCTTCGTTCGCCATAGCCACCTTCCTTGTTGTTCACCGTCGCAGGACTGTCGTTATCCTGTTAAGCCTGCCTTAAGACTCTCTAACAAAATAGAGCGCTGTGATTGGATGACGTCCACGGCGTCAGCCAATAGAAATCTCTATGGTTTGCTACTAGACGTACAGGCTGAGCAAATGAATTTGCCGCCGCTAGGGTGCGTCTAGATTTCTAGGCTAGCATCGCTAGACTGTTCATACACATTTTAACGGGCCTTTGAAGAGCTGCTGTCCGTTATTGTTCGTGCAAATATAGGCTGATTCATGTTCCCTTGCATTTTGCAATGAGGTCCATGGTTAGTCGAACAAGCTCAGTCTTTTAAGAAATCGAAAAAGAAATCGCCGGCAGTTCAGGCTGGGTTCACCCAGCCTAGTCCATGGTAGGCGCCCGATAGAAATATTGTTCAATTTTGCGATTGAGATATCCACGCACTGGTGCCCCCTCTGCGACGTTTGTCCCCCGGTTTCAGAGCTATTCTAAATGCAAAAATGCACAGAGGGAGTTATGACAAAACCGTGACTGTTAACGAACTAAGCTATATAAGGTAGGCCCTATGCTATTACACAACATACATTGTCACTAGGCTATGCTGGCGACCCAAATAAAATCTCCTTTGGGGACCAATGGCTTACAGTATCAAGTGGACTTAAGCTGCCACATCTTGGCGAAAAGTTAATAGTTTTGCATATCAGTAGTAATACATTTCACGCAGCTGCGTGAATCACGGAAAGCACAAATTAAGTGGACATTTCTAAATGGGACCCACTGTACAGCAGCTGAAGGTCTGTGGCTAAAGCAGCCATAATGAAAGTGTTATCATTGTTTGGATACTTCACACATACGTGCTTTTTAATCGCATAGACTACAACTACCAAGCTGGAATAAAAACACATCGACTCCCCTCTCACACCTTAAACATGCACTTCGAACAAACAAAAAGCACCTCAGTCTCACGGTATAGCCATAGGCGAAACTGTATCGGACCGGTGTAACGTTGGCACTAAATCATCCATCGCAAAGAATGATTTTTGTAGCACATGAAACAAATATGTGTAGGTACAGCCCTGTATGGCAAGCCAAGAGTGCCAGAATTACGTCTGGTTCTTGCACGTTTTAAGACACAACGGGGTTAATAGCGGCGTTTTTACAGTTTCTACGCCGCTTTTTACGGCGCGATTAAAATGCGTGAAATCGCGCCGCTTTTTACGCTGCTCTGAAGCTATTTAAGGGTGCCCTATAATACGCCGTTGTATGCATTCATTACGCCGTCTTTTACGCTGTATTTGTGTGCACAAAGCGGCGTCAAAGACGGCGTTCAGAAGCTATTCAAGAGTGCCGTATAAAAAACGCCGTTATATGCATTCATTACGCTGTCTTTTACGCTGTATTTGTGTGCACAAAGCGGCGTCAAAGACGGCGTTTTCCTATGATAATTTCTCCCCACTCGGCCCCTCCCACTGACAGTAAATTTGAACTGCTTTCGCCCAAACAGACTATACCAATTAGGCCTGTCAATCTCGATTCCTTTTAAGGATCTGGGTTATTCTGAGTCACTCACTAAACTGATCCAGGTTGAACGAGTCACTTGAGTCACTTGAGTAAGTATTGCTAAATCGCAAAGAAATTCAGTCCTACGTTCAAGCAGTGCAGTGGGGTGCTTCATTTCGTTAAGTGCCTTCTCATGTTGGATGTGGATCCTCCATGATTTGAAATCAGGTTTTTGCAGTACTTGCATTTAGCCTGTAGAGTTTTGCTCTCCTAGTCAAAGTGCATCCACACATTGTTCATCTTTTTGGTGCTCATGTTCAGAAACTTTGATCTTATTGACAGAGAGGGTAGCCTATATTATAATAATTAATTATTTGTTGTTGTTTTGTTAACAATAGAAAAGTTTGCCTAGGTCTAATGCTACTCTGCTACAATGTTTATTACCACTACTATATACTAATAGTAGGCTACTAGGAATCTATTCTAATAAGTATTATAGGCTGCTAATACTAGGCAACTAATATTACTATTAATCATAGCTATACTGTTAGGTAGCCTAATATAATATCATATAATATAATATAATATAAAATAGCCTAATATAATAGCATCAAAACCTCCACCCACTCACGGGAAAGAAAGCAGTTTGAGCCAGACTGTTTATTTATTGTCTTAACCTAACCTAAGCAATTGACTTTCAATGTAGACATAGAAACAGGAACGTAGAAATGCCCTGCAGTGAATAAATTATTATTATTGTTATTATTATTATTACTACTACTACTACTACTACTACTACTACTACTACTACTATTCTCATTAGGCCTATTATTATTATCACCTTGACAGGAGTAGAAACTAGGCTACTCGCTTGTCTACAGATTCACTCATGACAATGTAGCCGGCTGATTCGACTGATTCGCACTCATAACAACATAACGTAACCGGTCCGCCCGGCTGATCCAAATGACCCAGGTAGGCTAGCCTACTCAAGCAACTCCATACAGAGCTTGCAATGTTTCGGACTGTCTTCGCGATCTAATTGCATTTCAGAAGTGAAAGCATGGCTTTTGTTGTGGATTTGCTTTTCACCTTGACGAGGAGTTACTCGCTCCTCTAAAGATCCAATCATGACAACGTAGCCGGCTGATTCGGCTGACTCGCACTCATAACAACATAACCGGCCCGCCCGGCTGATTCGACTGACCCGGGTAGATACTCAAGCAGCTCCATGAGCGTGCAGTTTGCATTTTAATATGCTACATCTATACACCAAATCTAATTATGTCTAGGCTACATTGAATGTTATTTCAGAAGTGAAAGAATGGCTTTTGATGTGGAATTGCTTTTCACCTCGAGGAGGAGCTACTCGCTCTCGCAGATCCACTCATGACAACGTAGTGTACTCAACGTAGCCTAACCGGCCGGCTGATCCGACTAACCCGGATTGCTACTCAGCCGCTCCAATCTGACTCTCCATGAGTTTTAGATTGAATTGTAGTAGGACTCAACTGATCCGAGTTAATGATACTAGAGACTTGCGACTCATGGGTTAATTTAAAGACACGGGTGAAAGATCCGAGTGAGTCACGACTCAAACACCTTTAATACCAATACAGCACAGATCTTCATGTTGCAAGTATGTATGTAGTTTACCATGCATTTTGTTTGGGTAGCCTAAAAACTGTGTATGCACTTTGCTGTCATTCTAAATGTGTCTGCCATGCATTGTTTCGTCTAGCCTATTTTATATAGCCTACTCGTAATCTTTGTTTCGCTGAACCACACCATTTATCATTCGTTTTGCTGAACCACATCGTAGTGGTTGATTACATCAATGACTCGTAAAACTCAGCAATGTTAGTGTAGGATAGGCCTAATGCACTATAGCCCACGGAGTCGAAAGGCTTTTGAATGGACGTTCGAATCCCGCTTAATTTTGTTTTGCAGTCATTTTTTAAATGTGAATTCGCCTACAGCCTCCAGTTGCTGTAAATGTGTGATGTCCGACGGTAATTATAAGGCAATTTACAAAACATTCACTGAACAAAAGTGCTGATGTTGTACATGGAAATTTAGCTGAAAATATGGAAAATGCAATACAATCAAGCATTTTTTTGGGCGAAGTGGAGGCACAAGCCGGCATGCAGAGAAAACTGGGCAGGCTCCGACAGAGCGAGATAAAAAAAAAGATGTGCGTTTTAAAAGGGATGCTTTTCAACAATGGATAACTTAAAACAAAAACAAATTGTTGAGCGTCTCTCTCTCACGATAAAGGGGTTGAAAACGGCCAATAAACTCCTCTATGCAGGCATATAGATGGCATGGGTAGGCTATGTCACGAGGTTGGTGTAGTAAGGTTGCCAACAGTCCCGAATTGTGCGGGACATCCCGTATTTGTCCCGTCAGGGACCGCTCCATTCCCGATTTTCAATCACAGCTCATCGGCCTTGTTTACTTATAGCCTAACTAACGCACCTGAAGTGTCCAGTGCCGCCGCTACCACGCGCATCTCGCACTGTGCGCACGGCACCAAGGGACAGAAGGGGCACCACAATTTAGCCAGAGAAGCTTTACTGCAAACTGCTTTTCACTCACAGTCCAAATCACAGTGCAGCCTGTCAAAGTGCCCTCACATTTTATAATGGGTCAGTAGCCTAGTGTGAACCGGATAATTCTGCAATCTCCTCGCGTTGTTTTTGTTACTCTCATGATTTCCTTTTAAATGTTTCTTATATTAAAAATGTGAAATCAATTAATGACAAGCCAACTGGAAACTTCCACCATCTCTCCCTCTCGTTCCCAATTAAAACGAGTAGCATAACGTTCAAGTTAGATCTGCTGCATATGGAGACTGAGAGGACCCAAAAACTATCATCCTTATGTAAGATGCTGTTGCTGCATTTTGACATTTGAATCGTTCTCTAAGAAGAGTGAAAAGCAATTTGCAGTAAAGCTTCTCATCTGGGTAAATTGTGGTGCCCATTCTGTCCCTTGGTGTCGTGCGCACAGTGCGAGATGATAGATAGATAGATAGATACTTTATTGATCCTCAAGGGGAAATTCAAGAATGCACGGTGATTGAAAATCGGGAATGGAGCTAAAATGTTTGGTCGACAGCGTAATTTGTCAGCTATGATGAAATTAGTTCAATAAGTTCCACTTTTCATGTCATGAATGTAACATGATAAAGTTTTGCAGCTGTCCAATATGGTCAGTCAATTGTGTCAGTTGTGTAGCCTATCATGCGATGCGACGAAGTAGGGTAGGCCTACATCAGACATGTCAAAGTCAAGGCCCGCGGGTATGATGCTTGCATGAGGGAAACATCCCAAAACAACAGCACCCATAACTGCTGTTGTTTTGAGAAGTATTTCTCATGCAAGCATCATGCAACAATGCAAAAACAATGAAACTATTATAGGCCTAATTATATTTTACATTAGTAAAGCAGTACTCTGATGTGCATGTTTTCACAAACTTTTGTGAACAATCTTAGCACTTTAAACATTGACTGTTTTGAAGTGCATGTATAGCAATATAGTATAAAAATAATAATAATTGTGATATCGTTATGATAATTTGATGGGGGGTGGGAGGAGGGGGTGGGTTCATGTAGGTGGGCCCTATGACCCCAAAGTATGCCTTGACTGGGCCTCAGGTCAAAGTTTGAGAAAGGATGATGTAGACGACAAAGCAGCAAGGAGGCATTATATGATCATTTAAACAAGTTTTATGACAAGGTCGGTGAGGATGGGAAAAATCGTACATTTCTGTGCAAACTTTGCCCGCACTTCAGTCACAGTCATTATTCATTTAATCATTAAATAAAATACAGTAGGCCTACACATCTTGGTACAATAGGTTACGTGCAGTCATTTTAAGATGTTTTAATAAACATTGAACCAGTCCGGCCCTCGGCAGCAAATTTGTTTTTTTGGCCCTCTAATGTATTTGACTTTGACATCCCTGGCCTACATCATGCATTGGTTTGGTCCAGTTGGAAATGTTTCTGCACAATTTGTCAGCTGTGATCAAATGCGTTCATTGAATTACACTTTTATGTCTTATATAACATACCTATCATTAAATGTTTGTATGGTGTATCTAGGCCTCTCTTATGTTCAATCAAATTGTCTTTTTCCGTTTTTTTCTGTGCTCACCCATTTGAACATTTCTGGCTATGCTAGCATCATACAGAGAAAGCCTGCAGTTGCTTTTCGCGGATTTCCAATCACACTGCCGTTGCAAAGCCTCTGAATGCAGTCAGCTGCCCTGTTTACTGGCAAATTTGCATCTAGAGATTCTACAGCGGACTTAAGCTGCCACCTCGTGGCAAAATGGTGTAGGCCTAATACACTTCACGCAGCTCTATGAATCACGGGAGGCGCGAATGATGGCCACTTCTAAATGGGACCCACTGTAGGCTAATTCATTACGTAAACTGCTGACTCACGAAATCTATTGTAGCAGGTCACAAAACTGATTTTGTGATTCTATTATGCATTTCGTCCACGTAATGACATTATCGTGACACATAATTCATTCTGTAAACTGCTGACGCACGAAATGCATTGTACGTGATTCTATTATGCATTTCGTCCACAGAATGAAAGCATATGTCACTGAATGCATTTAGTAAGTTATTAAGTTATTGCGTGGACGGAATGCCTTCTGTAACACCACAATACTTTTGTGGACGAAATTGAAATAGGATGCACATGAAATAGGATGTTGAAATAGCGCTAGGTTACGGGACGCTGGCGAGACACACCGCTCCGTCTGGCATCATGTTTTTGTTTGTATTTATGTAATGTTTGTAATTTTATGTAATGTTCTGTTAATTTTTTGTATTTATTTTTCTAGTTAAATGTAATCACTCTTTATTTATGTTATTTTCGATCGTTTTTGTGTTATTCTTAGTCCTTTTTTCTGATTAACAAACTCGGCTGACACCATCAACATCAGGTTAACGTTAACCAGCTTCCATTGGGCTGATGAGCGCCTTGGCTAGCCTGCCATATATCTCTGAAGTCCCTCATCCATCCGTGACGCTGCACATCCAATGTCTGGACGGAGGGATTGCTCAGCAAGGGTGCCTAACTTCAATCTGCAAGAGATCTGCAGCCATAGACATAATATACATAGACGCCGCATTGGCTGCTGGAAACAAGAAATGCGGCCGCCATCTTGGACCGGTCATACTCCTCGTTGCGTTGCAGCAGAAAACACAAGATGACAGCACTGTGCAGCATGTTCCTGCTCAAATCGGCGGACCATACTCGGGGGATTTACTTTTCACAAGTAAGATTTAACATTACCGTACTATTGGTTGTATTTTGTATTTTCGAACAATGTGGCCTGTATCATAGCTACATGTATGACCTTTGCAGCAAACAAAACCGCGTGAAAATCTGTTCAGGTTTCAGTGTGGTATGATTAATTTAATGCGCTGACAGCTCATTGCACCAGCCAAAGAGATTACACTGAGTGGAGTGGATGACCGATCCAAGATGGCGGCCCCACGTCTCATCAGCGCTAGTAAGGAGTAGCGGTCATGGCAGCTCGCATGTCAGCCGCAGCTGCCACGACCACCGAGCTGCGGCTGACATGCGAGCTGCCATGCTAGCATCTACCGGTGCCTGGAGTCTGGATTGAGTGCTAAGAAACTCTGATGACAGTGTCAACCATGAACAACAAACAACAAACGGTCACTGTCTAGGACCACCGAGCTGATAATCAGCAGGGTCGCCCATCACAAATTCGGACTGTCTAGTCCTTCCAGTGCTCTCCAGACTGCCAGTGAATTCTCCAGGTTGGTCAGTTATAAAGAACTTTGTTAGTGTTGCATCGTGAAGACACAGCTGTGCGCAGTTTTCACGCGGGTCATCTTTGCCCTTGGACATTTTCAGCCGGTTGGAAATTGGACCAATTTTATTTTTAATTTTTATTTATTTTATTTATTGTGTTTATATAGGCCTATGTCTTGGTGTCACGGGTACGCTGGCGACTACGCCGCTCCGTCCGGCATCTTTTGTGTTTGTTATTTCTTAAATGTATGTCTTGGTGTCATGGGTAGGCTACGCTGCGCGACTACGCCGCTCCGTCTGGCATCTATTGTCTTTGTTAGTCTGTGTCAATGACAATGTCTTATATGTGGAGCGCTTTGGGTTGCACTCTGTGGATGTTAAATGCGCTATACAAATAAATCTGACTTGACTTGACACAGAATGATGTGTGTAGGTGCATTCCGTATTTACTTGGACTGAATTACTTTTTACCAAAAAAAAAAGTTTATTTCGTCTACGACAGTGAATAGTGCATTTTGCATTATGTCCACGAAAGGAAAAGGCCACCAGTCAATTTGACCACCAGTGAGCCTATAATCACATATTTGCAGCAGCTGTAGCCTACTGGAGGCTGTAGGGGAATTCATTAAAAAAAAGCGGGATTCGGACCGTCCACTTCGACTCCCTAAGTGCATATCCCCTGCTGTTTAGTGACCGTTCGGTATTTATGGAATGGACCACCGGAGGAAAATAGGGGAGGGTCATGTCTTTTTATTCTTTGTTGAGGGGAGGGTCAACCATTTTTTTTATTCTAGGAGGGAGGGTCACCCAACTTTTGTATTCATGAAAACAGCAATATTTGGGCCGTCGCCCATTTATTCTTCATTAACGCCTATTGTAGCCTAAGCAAAAAGCTTAACGTGGCTTAATGTCCTAAAACAACAATCAGGGATCACCACATTTCTCTCATATTGTTCCTCATAATCACTAAGAACCTTTAGGTTACCTGACGTGACAGCATGTTTCTTCAATCTCCTTCACTGACACATAGGCCTATGGAAAAGGCTTAACGTCCCAAAACTGATCAATGATCATCAAATTTCTTTCTCATATTGCTCCTCATAACCATCTATAAAAATCTATCCCGAAGTTTCTTTTCTTTTGGAGCACGTCCGAATCCCAGGACATAACGCACTGTAGGCTCATAATAGGCTCGAGATATAATTCAAAAGGGGACAGACCTACTGCACTTAAAACTTAAAAAGATGAACCTTCCCGAACTTTTAAATTGCGATCAGTGACTGGCATCGGGTGAACGAAGCTTTTCGAAGTTGAACAGGCTATTCAAAACTATTTGCGCACCTCCATGTCACAGGAGAGACTAGGCTCGCCCTTCTATGAATTCAAAAAGGCCTATGATTTCATGGCTGAGTTTGCGGCAAAGTAAGCAAGAAAATGTTTTTATTCTGAGTCAGGATATGGCGAGTCAGTGTCATTTATTTGTCCAATGTTAGCCTACAGACCAGGGGCCGGTTCCCCGATAACGCTCACTCTTAGCGCGCTAAGAAGACTCAAAAGATATATCTTACCAAAGTTGTTTATGTTCTTAAGTGTGTTCCCCGAAGTGTCCCTTAGGAAGCTTCTTAACACGCTGCCTCTTACGTTCGACGTTACAAAGGCACTGTCCCAAGTGAAGGTGCTGAATTAGTTGGTATTGATTGCTCAGGAATCAATTTTCCACTTCACGCGAAGGTGCATGACTGCATTAAGAAAGACAACACGTTCTATGCAAATGAAACATTCCTCAAATTATTCCAGTAACTTTTATTTTAACAGAGTTTAAGTTATCAGTAAAATATAGACTATTAATTAAACTAGAAAATGTAATTTCGAGGAAATTACCAGTGCATGAAAATATAAACATACTGTATATCAACATAAAATACAAAACAAACTTTTATTTGATAACAGTTGGCAGAAGTCATAGTTGATAACAACTGACAGTTGAAATGGCTGAACAGTTAAATAGTTGAGTAGTTTAAATAGTTAAATTATTTAATAGTGAATTATTGTAGTGAAGACATTTATTTTGAAACAGTTGTGGGCAGAGGAAATAGTAGTCTTAAGAGAGCCAGATTGTATGCTTAAAGCCTGAGACAGAGTATGTAGTTTAAAAGTTGAATGTAGATAGTGTAATGGATGTTGATAGACAGAAAGTTGAATGGATGTTGATAGGCAGATTGTTTAATTGATGTTGATGGGATAGTTTAATGGGTAGATGAGTGAATGGTTTGAAAAGGATGAATGGATAGAAAGTTGGATGGAATGTGCCTTATATCCTTGTAGAATGGAGATACACAGAGAGAGTTGGCCTAATTGAGCAGAAAGCAGTTGATACAGGTGCAATCAGTTTAACTAGCTTTTTGATGGGACCTAGTTGAGCAGCTGGAAGTTGATACAGGTGCAAATCAAGTTAATTAGCCCATTATGATGTCATAGTCCCCATACAAAGTCTATGGGGAAAAATAAGCTTGTTTTTTATTAATATCTCAAAAAGTATAAAGTTTACAAAAGTGAAAAATACATTCCTCAAGTCTCCTTTTCAAGACCTACGTTACAAAGTTTGAACAAAGTTTTTACGTTAAACGGATGAAGCTGAATTAGACGCAGAAATTTGGTGGGAAGAATAATAACTAGAAAAGCATTTCCTGAAGGAAATACAGTGCATGCAAAGTTGTTGCTGGGTTGGTTGCTAGGGTAATTATACTGGTTGCTATGCTGTGAAGTGGTTGCTAGGCTGTTGCTAGGATAATTATAGTGGTTGCTATGCTATGAAAGTGGTTGCTAGGTGGTTGCTAGGTTGTTGCTAGGGTACTTAAGGTGGTTGCTAGGTTGTTGCTAGGGTAATTATAGTGGTTGCTATACTATAAAAGTGGTTGCTAGGTTGTTGCTAGGGTACTTAAGGTGGTTGCTGGGTTGTTGCTAGGTACTTAAGGTGGTTGCTAGGCTGCTGCTAGGGTAATTATAGTGGTTGCTATGCTATAAAAGTGGTTGCTAGGTTGTTGCTAGGGTAATTATAGTGGTTACTACGCTATGAAAAGTGGGGTTGGTTGGCTGTTGCTAGGGTAATTATAGTGGTTGCTATGCTAAAATAGTGTAAATAGTAAAAGGGACACAGAGAAGAGGTTCCATTGAAGTTGCTGCAGGCAGTCAGTGAGAGAGCACAGGTGCAGTTGATTGCATTCTATTTCCTTAATAGCCTATTATGATGTCATAAAGCCATGTTAAGTCTATGGAGAATTTTAAAGTTTAGTTTTTATTTAATATGAAATGAAATGATATATAGTTTAAATGTTTAAAAGTTGAATGTAGATAGTTTAAACGTTGTTGATAGACAGCTAGTTTAATAGATAGATAGTTTAATGATCAGTAGTTTAATGGGTTACATTGTTTAACAGTGGATTATTGTAGTGAGGACTTTTATTTTGAAACAATTTTGGGCAGAGGAAACAGTTGAATAGGATGTGTAGTCTTAATTGACCCAGATTGTATGCTTAAAGCCTGAGGCTGCCGGTGGCCTGAACACCTGCCATAGGATTCTAATTGCTTAATGGCCGTATTATGATGTCATAATCGGCAATGTTAAGTCTATGGGGATTTTTAAAACGTTTTTCTTTAATTTCAACTTCCATAAAGTATTAAAGTTTCAAAGTTGAAAAGACATAGCAACCCGATCTGTTTGAAGACCTACGTTACAAAGTTTGAATGAAGTTTCTAAGTTAAACTGTTCAAGAGAAATTGCGTGCGGAAAAAGTGGTAAGCGGAATAATAATAAGAAGCCTAGGAAGAACAGTACAGTGCATTTTCATGCACTGTAATAAAAATAAGTCAGAAGAAGCCTAAGGAATAACAATACAGTGCATTTGCATGCACTGTAATACTGTAATAAGAAGAAGACTTCGGATAACAGAACAGTGCATTTTCATGCACTGTAATTATCAAATTGTCAGTATATGTTCACACGATATGTTGTGACGGGTAGACTAACCGGGTAGGCCTATCCCTCGCTAATCATCCACCCTCCTTATCCCGTTGTGCCACTTGTGCCGCTTCTTGACATGGGTTTAACGACTTCTAAAAATTATGTACACTTTTATATTAATGGTAAGGTACCTTACAATTAGAATTGATTGGCAATCAGCAGCAGTTACTTCTGTTTAATGCGGTATTGATTGCCATTGGTTAATGTTTTCAATAAAAAGCAACCTGGCTATCTACAATGAACAGAGAGAACAGCTTTCGGAATAACTTGTGCAACAGCAACAAAAAAGAGCTATGGAGCGACATGGACTAAACGGCCCCTCGGCCGGCGTCTTTGATTCAATACGAGGACACGTTGGATCGCTGCCATAGTTGGTCGCTTACTGGACACCACCATGCTTACCCATAGATCTTAGCCATTGTTACAAGACTATCAAATGATATGAAATGGTGCAACATAACATACAAAGGCCATAGAGAAGCGGTGACGGTGCATAACAACTTAATTTAATGAATGATAATGGTTTGACATAAAAGGAGCATGGTGGTACTAAAGCAACCAAAACAGAACAGAAAGGAAACCCTGACATATCTTAAGGGGAAATATGGATCTTGCCTGACTCCCGACCAGAAACAAAAAACATGGTTTGTTGTGAATCTCCCGGGTCCGCTTACTGCTGTGCTTAACTAAGCCTAAACTAAATAACGTGAAAACCCATCACCAAATACCACCTAAATATGAATTAACTAAAGACAACAAAGATCAATCCCATACGGGGAACGTGCTTGGGGAACAAAATAACTAAATCTACACAAAATGTTAAACAAAGAACGTGACGTGCCAGCGAGGCACCACAAAGCTGCCCTGCATCTGCCGACGGGAGCGGATGGGAAGTGAATGCGAGAGAGCGCCCAGACGTCAAACAGGGCGTCCTTATAGACGTTGCCCAACCCACAATCAGCACTTGGCGGGTAGCGCAGCAGTGCAAACACGGTTCAGTTTTCCCTTAATAGCGTAACAGCCATTTAGAGGCAAATTCTTTGCCAGCTTTTAATTATCAAAAGTGATTGCCAATTTGAACGCTTTAATGACATTACGAAATAGCCCAGGCTAATTACCACAACATTAGTTCTGATACCAAATAAAGTAAACGTAGGCCTGTATCCATTGCGAACATATTTTATTATTAGTCTTAAAATGTCCATAACATAAAATCATCATTGAGCCACAACATTGTCAACATACTGTACCATAGTTTGACTTGCTGCGCTGCGCTGATTTCTAAAGTCTGCTGCACAGTGGCGGCGACTATTGTCTTGAGCTCAAACAACGCTAAGAAAGAGCTTACGAATGGTTAAGGAATTGGTTAAGAACTACTTAGCGATAAGAACGTTTTGGGGAACCGGCCCCAGTTTCCATAGTGCACATCTTATCAATAGTTTGAATGTTGTGTGTTTCTGCTTATTGACAAATAGCGTTCAGCACAATGATTCATGCCCAATTAATTCCCCCTGTTAAAGTGCTTTGTTACACTAGTTTGGTTTCGTAATGTAGCCTATGATAAACGGCTTATGGCCAAATAGCCTGTGACTCAGCTAATGTTATAGGCTATACAATCCCCCCTCTTAGACAAGCTGGTGTAGCCTATTAGCCTACTATTAAAATGCACCGACAGGTACGTGTAAAGCATGATTTCATGCATGTAGGCTAAGTGAAAAGGGACTCAAAGGGACTGTGGTTCAGCAAAATGAATGATAAAAGGCCTATGGCTATTCTAAATGTCTGCCATGCACTGTTTCGTCCAATATACTTTCTTCATTTTGATGAAGCACACCGTAATATTATTACGGCAATAGGTAATAGGTCTTTGACGCCACTTTGTGCACACAAATATGTAATGAATGCACACAACGGCGTATTATACGGCACTCTTGAATAGCTTGTTATTGAATAGCTTGAATAGCTTGTTATATAATAGCCGTTATTGACGCCATTTGTGTCTTAAAACGTGCAAGAACCAGACGTAGGCTAATTGTGGCACTCTTGGCTTGCCATAGCCCTGGATACATCTCTCAACGTGCGCTCTAAAACATTTGGTTTAAATGGAGATGTAGATCATCACGGGTGCGTTAATAAATCTACATTGTGGCGAGTTGACACAAATTATTCACTTTGACGAATTTATGTAGTTTCAGTCTTAGTTACTTTACTTTGAGCCATGCTCTTCCTTACTTGAATCACCTTTGAAAATAGAGGATTGAAGTAGCCTAGTGGGTGTTTGGGAATGAACGTTGACTCAGATGCTTTTTGAGACTTTGAGCAGAATGCATCATAGACAGGTTATCTTTCAGGTATATATTTTCCATTACGAAACCATCACATTAGCGAACGTGTTGTGGCTAACTCACTTAGCTCCTGCTAGTAGCCTAAGTTACAGGGTTGTGCACAATTCGAATTGCAATTCTGCTTCCTGTTTGCTACCTCAATTGAAATGCAAGTGAAATTCAAGAATTGAATTGGAATTTAAGAGCCAGTTTCAATTAAATTCTGGAATTTTGCAAGCCTGCTAGGTTATGGTCAGAAGAGAATCAGATGACAGTCGAAAGATAGAATTAGTGCTGTTATCAATAACTTGGTAGCCTATAACCGCATTTATGGTTTTCTACAAATACATCAATAATTAAGTCCTAGGACAGTGGTTCTCAACCTTTTTTGAGCAAATGCCCCCCTTACCTTACTTTGATCCTCTGGCGCCCCCCCACACACACACACACAATTAAAAAAAAAAAACTACACCCCCGAGCAGGCTATAGGTAGGCCACTCACACTCATGCTATATTGCTTAAATAAAAAAACGAGCCCATTTCTGTGCTGTTTTGGTTTCTTCTGGAATTATAAGAAAATGTCCCTATGAGCCTATTTTATTATTAAGCAGATTTAGCCCACTGTTAGAAGCAATAGGAGACTGGTTGGGTAAAAAAAAACACTACCACATCAGCACTGGTTGTAAAGATTTTTTTTTTAAATCAATAGGAACATTAAATGTAGGCAACAAGACGTGTCATTTTATCATGGACAAAAATCAAGTACACATCACGTGAACAACATATGCACATCGCAACAATCCAACCAATCACAAAACAGATTCTGCGCGTGAGGCCTGTTTAGGCCTATATATATTTCCTTTTTAGATTAGCAACGGTCTTTTCATGGAGACTACGGTCAGAGCAGCTGCAGAACAACAGCGAGCGGGGCTGGGGACATGAGTCCGGGCGTGTGCAGGCCCGAACTGCACTGTATGACCACTGAGCATAGATAAACAGTAAAATGTAGCTGGGACAGTAGAGGGGTTAGAAACCCATGAATGAAAATAGCCTATTTATTTCAGGTAGCCTATTTTTGCACCAAAAATATGTGAAAACCATGGAAGTTTAAAATGTAACAAAAAAAAAAAACCTCTCACGTTCCCAGCGCCCCCCTAGGTTGTATGAACGCCCCCCAGGGGGCGGTACCACCCCCGTTGAGAAACCCTATCCTAGGATATAACTTGTATAAGATTAACGTAGCCTACCTGCAGTAAAAACCAAGCATGTCCGATAAACATTCTCAGATTTATTTCGGCTTCAAAAAGAAATGGGAATTACATTTCATGTGTAAATACCCTACCCTTATTAGACGTTCTCTGCGGTAAACTACAGTGTTGTCCTTGTAGAAAGCGTCTATTGTCTTTCCAACCCACTTTATATTAACTTCCAACAAAATTACGTCTCACTGCAACGATGCGCCATCTGGTGGACAAACGACTACGTAACGCCAATACTGGAAATGCAGCCAAATGATGATGAATATTTTGTTTTCCTTTAATCCTACTGAATTTGTAATTATGTATAGGCCGTTCTAATTGCTGATACCAATAGTATGTGCGTGCCTTAACTGAAGAGAGGGGCGATTAAAGCAGAGTGATATTGCATTTTCATTTTTTACCGGGGGGGGGGGGGGGTGCAAATCACAAATGAGTGATTATGACCCCAACATACCATAAAAAATTCTTCATCCTCGGTGCCACGCTTCAGGTAGTTATTTAGGGGCCCAGCGCGGGGGTGGGGGAGTGGCCCCCGGGGACCAAACAATTTTTTTCCGTAAAAGTCTAGTGGGGCTACATACCCAGCAAATTTCATGTGCCCCAGTGTTTCGTGTCCCGGGTATCGTTGACCAAAGATTCAGGAAGTAGATGACGGGAAAAAAAAAAAAAACTACCAATCCCTTATATGACCGCTTCGCTAGCGGCGGTCATAATAAAGCTAATAAATATAAGTCTTTAAAAATATCATTAGAGACATATTGTGTCCTAATGTGTTTGTCTACTGTAGCACGTCCACATTTTCACTCCAAAGGCTTCAAATCCTAAATGTGTGCATAAGCTGGACTAACTCTTTCCCACTTTCCCCTTTGCAACGGTTACAGTATATTTAATTTTCCTGACAAATATGACCAATCTCAAAAAAGGAAGGATGAGTTTTGTTTCAATCACTGAAGTTTCATAATTCTAGTATTCAGTCATTCATTTTCCCCAGAGCAATACTCTAGCACTTTCCATCCAGCTACATTATACTGTACCTACCAGTGCTGCACTGATGGACTGAAGCTGAGCTCAGGTCATCTTCATGCAAATGAGCAGTGCCAAGCTGTGCATGGCTTAGAAACCTAGCCATTCATTTTGTTTCCCAATTCACAGACAGGTGCATGCATTTAGTGTTGCTGATAATACTAATCCATGTCTACACCCAACCTAATGCTAACAGGCCATTACAGTAGCATGTTATCCTGTATGTATGTTGCAAATTATACTGTGCGTTCAAACATTTGATAAAACTTGTTTCAAAGTCGCCTTTCTGTGAAGAACAATGAAAGCCAGTAAATACATGAAAAAAGACATGCAGCATTTAGACTGTTGTTTATTTATTTATGTGTCTAGACTAGTTCATTTCTTTATCTTATTACTTTCTGTAAATCAGGTAAAGGTGATTTGACTGCTATTCAATCTTCCCAATATATCCACATTAATTACACATACAAATCACTTAGAGTTTTACATAATACATGACATGTGTGCATATAAGCATTTGATAGGGGCCGGTACAGCTAGTGTTAGTTACGGATAAGGAGCCCTGGTGCAACACTCTTCTTATACACAACTTCAATTTCTAAGGGAAGTAGGTCAGGAGGTTCTCAATGAAAAACAAATGTCCTTAGAATGTCACCACTGAATTTGTGTAGCACCCATAGTTCCTGATTTCCTGAAAAACTATATGAAACAACCGACAAAATGGTGGGGAAAAAAATCTAACATGAATGTATTTATAGAGAGACACTGACAGACTACTCTTATAATGACTGAAGTGACCTCATGTTGTCAGTCTGAATCACAGTATGATATCAAAGTAATGACAGTCTGAATGAACAGCAGCTTATCGTATCTGTCCTGTTACTATGGGAATATGCACCATTCAGAGCCCGCTCCACCATGGTAAATCTGAAATGCAAACCCATTTGTGAGGGCAGATGAAGAAAGGAATATCAGACTACTCCTGTGGGATCTGCCTAAATTACACCCAGTTACATTGCCACCGCGGAGTGCTGAGCACAGCTTTGACATTGCATCCCGAGTCAATGTGATGTTAATGTATCTACGGAGGATGATTGAAAAAAAAAAAAACCCAAAGAGGTTATGTGAATTAACCTTGACGTAAAAATATCACCCACATTGCACGGGTGTTCTTCTCCTTGCAGTCAAACTAGACTGGAATAACTGTTGAGGCTTGGAGATATGAGTTGGCTAACATTTTAAACAGATGTGTTTCCAACAAGGTTTCTATCTGTTTTGAAAATAGGTAATTACTTTGTAATTAACCATAACAAGCATGACTGGTCAGTAGCTTTTATGAAAAGATTCATTTCATGGTGTATGTTGCAGTGAAATGCATAACATTACTTCATCAAAGTGCCGTGAAAGGTCTACATGTTTGGTGTCCAATTAACTGTATGTTTAAGACTGCATTTCTTATGTAAAGAAATCATTAACCAAATGCCACGCTTAAAGCTTCCTGATTTAGTCTAATGATTGGATATTGGGATGAGATGTCGTGGCACAGATACACATGGTGGCAAATCCATAGTCAGTTAAGGACAGTGCTCAATAACTCACAGCGAATTCTAAAGTTTCTCTGTGAATGTATGTTCACGTTATGCATCTACTGTATTTTCAATAAACGTCAAATGTGAGAGTTATTTTGTTTGTGAGGGTGCAAACACAAACAAATGTGCTGTTCCCAAAAAAATCAGAGGTACACATAAAAATGTCTTGTCTGGAATGTTTCAGTAAACTATTCATGAAGTGGTAGTATAACACACGTGCAATGTCCCTGATGTAGGGCACTGCACAATTACAGAGAGAGTGGCGAAGACAATGAGGGGGACTGACTGAAACTCAAACAGTGCAGCCTCCACTCTCAGTCGGGTCATTGTAAGTGTGCCTCCTCTGAGTATACATCGAACAAGCCCTGAATAAGCACTGCTTGTCATCGCATCACCCTAAAGAATCCCTACAAGTACAATCCTCAACAAAACTGCAGCATTAGTTTGTTGAATACCAATCATGCATGTCTGTCAGTGCCAGGGCTGGAATTAGACAGGACAATCCTCTGAACAACAAAAAATTGTGGGACAGAAAAAATAGCATCTCACAAGAGAGCTTTATGTTGAATGTGAATGTTTATCCCATGGTTTAGTACCATTTAGCCAGGCAGGGGCTGCCAATTCTTTCTGTTTTAGTGCTAGATTAAGTACAATAAGTACAAAGTGTGATGAAATATGGCAACAGAAAGCTCAGATGAAAGATTTATCTTGAGGATTCCTCCTTTTGTTGTGCACATCCCATCACAGCTTTTCTCCATTTTCAAAAACAAACCTGGGTGGTATTAAAGGGTGATCTCACTCACATTTGGGCCTTTCACTGCCACAGTGAATCTGATTCAGCAGCACTTTGGAGTAGTCAACCAACCTCGTGTCTGTGGTTGGAACAACAACTCCAGAGCAGTAGCTACAAGTATAATTCATGGATATTTACTGTTTTCAATGTTTTAATTGCATTAGTTTGACAAGAATGACCCTCTATAAGACTATCTACACATCCTCCAATGGAACATTTCACTTTATCATTACATTTTAAATTCACATTCATTCATCTTCAGTGCAGCAGGTGTAATGATGAAGATTGTGAAACAATGGTGAAACAAAACCGTGTTCATAATATCCACTCATTCACTACATAGTGCACTACAAAGTCCACTACATAATGAACAGCAAATATACAGTAGAGTGTGAATAGCAAGTATACAGTTAGAGTACTCCCTCACTAATAAAGTGCACTACTATACAGTAGTGAATAGCAAGTATACAGTTAGAGTACTCCCTCACTAATAAAGTACACTACTACATATAGTAGTGAATAGCAAGTATACAGTTAGAGTACTCCCTCACTAACAAAGTGCACTACATAGTGAACAACAAATATATAGTTAAAGTACTCACTCACTAACAAAGTGCACTATAGTGAATAGCAAGTATACAGTTAAAGTACTCCCTAACTAAGCCTATAGTGCGCTGGCCTATGTAGTGAATGAGTGGAAATTTGAGCAGCCTATCGTCTTACCACGGAACCACTGTGCAATGTGCATGAGCAAATATTGGGACACAACATAATTATTTTTTTACAAGCTGCTATTTTCAAGTGAACTATGATGCTTTACACAGTTGTGAGTAGGACCTTGTTTGAACAAAAGTTGCACCTAGAAAAGACCCCTGCCTGAAATTATATATATTATATATTTTATATATACATTTTATATATCTAAAATGTTATATTTGAATGAGTTACATCTACTTAATTATACTCAATTGCATCATATGCCGAAGTTTGCAAAGCAATGGTAAGCCATCTGCATTTCGTGGATGGCATGGCAAGTGAGACATTATTTTGTCTTGGCAGTCACAAAAAAGTATAGCTCATTTGACCTGCAAACATCAAAATGTGCTATAGAAACAACTTCAGTGGAGCCATCTGTTTCCCAGACCCCAGTCGAAAGTAAGAAATGAAAGAGCTTGCTAATTAAAACCATTAAGAGCCCCCTCTCAGAGGAGAATAGATTAATGAGTGAAATTCCATACACTGTCAGAGGAGGTCTCTGCTCACTCAAAATGAGATTCACTTTTTGGCTTTGGAAACAGTCTTGACGCGGCGACGCCACCCCACTGAGAGAAACACTGTCTGCAAAGTGGGTCATATTAGGTCTGACGCACTAAATCAGAGCAGGGAGAGAGAAAAAGACAAATAAAGCCTTTTCTCTTGCCAAATCTATGCAGTTTTGTTTGAGTCAGTACAGAACTGGTGGCCTAATCGTTCTCCACCCTCTCCACCTCCTTTAGGTTGCTAACTCTCGTGCAGTGGAGGATTTGTTCAAAGACGGCTAAGCTCTGCTCCCACCTTATTCCTGAGCTATAATCCCGCACAACATCGTGCCTTAAAACCCCTGGAGTTTGTTCAAAATCATCTTGTAAATTCCCCAACACTGCTAGCTGCTGCATACAGAAGAATGGACTATGTGTTAGATTTGTCTCATTGTCTCTGCAGACAATGTAAACCACACATTCAGACATACTGTATAAACTGCACTTGCATGTTCTGTCAAACATTGTGCAATGTATCCTATGAGTGAAGGCACATTGACTACACTTTTAAACTGCAGCTACCTATTTCATTAACTCAACATATAGTCAACTTCAAAACAAATATCATTCTCCTATCACTGGAGTAAGAGTGTTAATACTACTACTACTACTACTACTAGATACTTTATTGATCCCCAGGGGAAATTCAAGGTCTCAGCAGCAGCATACATACAACACAAACACATTCTTTAACAGCAGAAAGAGTAATTAAAGTATATAATATAAAAACACAACTAAGCAGTAAGGACAGTAGAAGATAAAGAATATGCTAAATATACTAAAATACAAATTATACTAACACTTAATACAATATATAAAAATATACTAAAATACAAATTACAAAAATACAAATTATACTAACACTTAATCTAAATCAATTCTAAAAACAGTATCCACATAGTGGTGATTAATAAATCAGAGGCGCTTGCAATGACTGAGGCAGGGACTGAGCCTGTGATTCTCTGTGCATAGTAAGGTATGGTAAGGTGCTCTAAGGTGCTCTGTGTGAATGAGTGTCATGGTGGTAGTGCAATGGTGATAGTGGTCATGGTGATAGTGCAAATGAGTAAGTCAACAGTGCAACAATGCAGAAATAAAGTAAAGGCCTCTTTTGTGGTGACAGCTCCTAGTAACAAGTTGCACAGTGTTGAATGGAAATTCAAAGCAGTAGTCCACACATAAGCTCTGTCCTCTGCAAACATCACTGACTATTACTACGGAAGAGATCCATTCACAATTCATATCTTGTTAGCTAACAATAGTTAATTACAATCTACACTGAATGTGAACTGTTTGTCTCCAAAGCAATCATTTTATCGGAAATAACCACAATTCATTCAGGTGGTGAGACATTATGAAATAACCTTTTTTCCAAAACAGTGATTACTCCTGCCCATATGTACATCACTTCTGTTGATGAGATGAAATGTACATGGACAAGATAATGTCTAATGAATTATATATGTCAAAATAATGAGTAATGACAAACAAGCAATTCATTAATTCAAGGATGCATGAAGACTGAGTGCAAAGCAAAAAAAAAAACAAAGCAAGGAAAGGAAATTAAAAATAACCACAAAAACAAAACAAAAAACACTTGTTCAAAAACAGCCCAATGTTGGCTCCACAGAAAATGAAGCAGCATTGTGTCTTGTGAGAGCTACTGTGCAAGTACTCTACGCACCTTATTTAATATGGCAATCTGTTCTCAAAGACCTCTAGTGCCTCTCTCCAAGGAAAAATAGAAAGTGCAACCTGTCGTGTCATAACTTGTCATTGTCTCAGCCTTACTCCTTTGTCATTAGAGGCATAAGGGCAATTCCCTGTCAGCATTCTGCACCCCGCAGGCCACGACCACGTCCTCCAACCCACCTTCGCATGTCTTCACAGACAGTTGGTGGAGCTGCCTGCTGACTACTTGGAATTGCCCGTTTATGTGCTAGACTAAGCTCATGTCTCTGCAGATAAGTTTGTGCCAAATCCTAACTGAACTGAGATAAGAATGGTCCATGTAATACTTAAAAAAGGAGACACTATACTTTAATTGTCAAATAAAAAATAGGTCACAAATACTCATAATAGGTCACAAAACTCATATTTTGGTGCAAATGTGATATTGCAATGAATTTTATTGTGGTGGATAACACATTTAGTGTTGTTTGTTTCAAAGACAAATATATTATTTGCCATATATAATAATAACAAAACGTTTATTGTCACACAAAGGCATTGCATTTCCTGGCTGCAGTTTTCATTAGTGGTAGCCTACGCATATTACATTACATTACATTACATTACATTTGGCTGACGCTTTTTAGCCAAAGCGACTAACAACATAGTAAACAGTTTAAGTTTTAGAGCAGTTCTCAACAATTTTAGGACAATTTAAAAACATTAGAGTACAGTAAGAATAAGTGCATCAGTGAGTGCTGTTTTTAACAGTTACTTGTCAGTTTGAGACGGCTGGTGAGTGCTAGGATCAGTAAGACTTGTTGTAAGTGTTGCTATGAGAGCAGATGTTCTCTAAAGAGCTGGGTCTTCAGGAGTTTTCTGAAAATGGAGAAGGATGTCTCTGCCCTTGTAGGAGCTGGCAGTGTGTTCCATCAATGAGGAACAACAGATGAGAAAAGTTTGGATTGGCTTGAGCGTACCAGTGGTAGAGCTAGACGTCGTTCGTCTGAGGAGCGCAGCTCTGATATTTCAGTAATACAAAGTCTGTTCACTTTCCTAGGGCTATTTTGAATATGCACTGACAACTCTGACATTACCACACTGAAGACAGAGGAGAAGGCTAAGGCACATGGCATATGTAAACATCTCTATCAGCAAACAGATCAGTGCAGGCAATGGATTTATGCCACCAACATGCAGGACATATACCTCACTCCATAAGCCTACTTTCAGCCAGTGAGCAAAGTTGGGCAAGAAGCATGTCTCATAGATGAACTACAGCCATCTTCCATTGCACTGACCCACCAATTTAGGTATTAGGTAATTTAGGTGTATAGGTATTAAATTAGCAACATTTTGCCAAGTTATTAAAATAGCTTTAGTTAACTTTGCTTGTTGCCTGCTTTTGTTTGCATGTTCCCCATTTGGCCTGTCGGTTGCCAAGGATTTCTACAACCTGCTGTTTCTACAACCTGCTGTGCTATTCCTTCATTATTGCTTTTCTGAGAAGAGATCTCTTGATCACTTCACACGTTTTTGTTTAATGTACTGTATCTAGCACACGTCTCCAAAATGACCACTCATTAGGTGCTCTCAAATACACGTAAACAGCTCGTCTCAGGGGAGTCAGTTTTATGATCTGCACCAGAAGAAACCAATTTTCCATGTCATCTTTACTCTCGTGTGCATGTGTGTGTGTGTGTGTATGTGTGTGTGGTCAAACATGTTATCATGACAATCTCAGTTTGCAGGGGAATAAACAGAAAACCTATACACTCTACACAAATTATAATATATGCCATTTCAAAAGGACATTGCACCAGTACAAGGAGAACAAGGATGTAGCCCTAAACCAAGCTTAACAAACAACAAGCTTTTTCTGTATTAAGTATATCTCTATTTTCTTTCAATGTTTGCAGGCAAATTGTGCATCTGCTGAGACCAGGGCCAGATAAGACTAAACAGGGTTTAACCACAGACCCTTACATCCCCTGGGTCAACAGGCTGGAGGGGCCTCTTGCCTGAAAGGGGAAGTTGCCTGAGCAGGGCTGGATAAAGTAGACAAAGGGCCCTTAGACTACAGTATGGGTCCGCCATTCCCAGGCCATCTACGAAATGTACCAATTTGCAGCCACAATCAAATTCTACATCTGTACCCGTGTTCGATTCGGTTCGATGGCCGTTTATGATCCAATCAGCAACATATCAGAAAACTTAATGATAAACTGATGCAATTAAAATGTTCACAACAGCAAATATCCATGAAAGATGCTTCTACTGTAACTTCTGCAGTGAGCTGTTCTGATTATGTTTGTGATGAACTGGTTTCTACTACACGTTCACAACAATGTGGTGGGGAGAACAACACATAGCATGATTTTAGCATTTGGGGAATCCAAATCAAATGCCCTTTCGGTTGCAATGTCCTCTCTCCACTGTCTGTGCCATTTTCCATCTCGGAAATGTTGAGGACCCTAACATTTGGTTCAAATGAATCAATCAGGGTAAGTGTCATTTATAATCTCAACAGCATTTGTTGCTAAATAAACAACTAAACAAAAGATACATGAATACGTAATTAGTTGATTAAAGACAAGTACTAATAAAGGCTAATCTGACTACAGTACATGAAGGGAACAGCTAGGGCATAGCTTTTAATATTCTCTCTTTTCCTCAAGCCCTCGTGTCAGCAGGTCCGAGATAAACCTTTCTCACTGTCAGGTACACATCCCATTGAACAAAAGTCAACTGATAGTACTGCTTGGTGCCCAAATTAAGTGCCATATCAACTGCAGGGGGAATGGCTAAGAAGTCGCTGGAACGATGCGTATCGATCCACTTTTGATCAGTGACTGTGAGGACAGTACAGGTCATCACAACTGCACGGTTCAAACTGTGGTTTCATAGTGGGGGTGGGGGGTAGGTAAACTACTCCAGTGATATCAACACTCTGCCCCCGTTCAACAACACCGAGCCTGGGGATGTTAAACCACACTACACCTATGCTCTATTCATCAGGGTTATCGCCATCGCTCTACCAAGAGAAGATTAGGCCGCAGCTTTTTACAGCCCTGCTCTGTACAACGGCGCAGCGCATCTTAGGCTACGAGACCAGGAGTTGCACAATATCATTTAGAAAAATCTCAAGCCATCTGGACACAGCACAACAAATGTTAGGATCGTGGAACACACAGGGTGAAACTGAATGTAGTGCTGTATGTGTTCTTTACAGAGGTAGTGAGGTAGAGGTGCTGAGTATGGCGGCACAATAGCCTTGATCAATTGGAATACATGTTAATGCATCGTATTCAGGATAGGGTATTTTTACAACATGACATGATGAGAATAAGAATAATATAATAAGTAAGGTATAATGTATAGAACGGCGGTCATTATTGGGAAAATAAGTCATGACAGGGTGAACCGGCCTTTTCCGCCCTGAAGGGACTTATTTTTCCAATAATGACCGGCGTTCTATACATTATACTGCTTATTACACGGCTACTTGCCAAAACGAAACAATAAACTCCCCACAATGTGACTCTTTAGCCTACCTAGCCTAGGCTATAGCCTATTTGTTACCTTTTCATCGTGGCTTTTGGTGAGAAACAAACCTTTCAAAGCACCCAAGGCCGCTTTACAGAGAATTAAAAAAAACATAGTGATAGTAAAAGGCACATTAAAGTCCATAAGCTATCTTGAAAAGGTGGGTTTTAAGAGCTGTTTTGTACTGTGAGATGGAGTCGAGAGCACGGATGTGTAAGAGTGAGTCTGAGTTCCACAGTTTGGGTGCAGCATAGCAAAAGGCCTTTGCTCCCATTGTGGTGAGTCTGATGTTTGGTACTGACAATTATCCAGCATACATCCATACATATGCCATATTGTTGCAACATTAAAAATAACTGATTATTTATATTGATTATTGATATTGCAAATCAATATAGCTATATTACTATTTTATAAAATAGCACAAGACATAACGGTAACACTTTATAATAACTACACACAATTCATCATTTATTAAGCCTTTGTTACTTATTAGTTAATGGTTTGTTCCTCATTAGTAATTTCTTGTTCGTACATAATTTATCATCAGTAAAGCATTTACTCACATAGTTATAAATGGTTTGTTCATAGTAAATAAGCCTATATCTAAAATATGTTTATAAATTATTGTTAATACGGTAAAAATTGTGCAATAATATTTTGTTGATGAAGTAATATTTCCATTATTTAACAGTTGTTACATACACATGCACTAATGATTAGTTAGTGTGAGGATACATATTTTATAAACCACTTCCTAATACTACAACCCCAAAACAGAAAAAGTTGGGACATTGTGTAAAATGTGAATAAAAACAGAATGTAATAATCTGCAAATCTCTTAAACTCATATTTAGTTGCAAAAAGGACACAGACAATATATCAAATGTTTAAAATGAGAAATTTGACTATTTCATGGAAAATATTTGTGTTAATTTCATGTTAATTTTGAATTTGATGCCACCAACATGTTTCAAAAAAAGTTGGGACGGGGGTAACAAAATGCTGGAAAAGTTGTGCAATGATAAAGAAAACAAAAGGAAGAATGTTACCTAAATAGGGTAACTGGCAACACGATTGGCTATGAAAAAGAGCATCCAAGAGAGGCAGGGTCTCTTAGAAGTAAAGATGTAGGGGTATTTATCAGTCTGTGTAAACCTGTGTGCACAAATGATGAAACAATGTCATTTTAATGCTTTTTAACATGAAATTGTGACATATTTAGGGAGTTCATCATCTACAAGACATAATATTATTAAAACATTCAGAGAATCCAGAGAAATCTTTGCAAACAAGGGAAATAGCTGAAAAACAAATTGGATGGCCGTGGCCTTTTGGACCTCAGATGGCACTGCATCAACACCAGACCTGTTTCCAGACCTGTCATTGTATTAGCTCAAGACAATCTCTGATAACCATTGTCTATGTGCCCAGTTTGATCCTTAATTCCAAAACTACAGCCAAAATTGTAACAGCTAAAATTGTATTGAGACATGATACAGAAAATACCACCCTCTTATCTGGGCCTAAGCTTGATTAAAATGGACTGAGGTAACGTGGAAAAAGGTCCTGTGGTCAAAGTTTGCCTTTCGTTTTGGAAATCTTGGACTCATCTGGGCTAAAGAGGAGGGGGCCTATCCGTGTATCCAACCTATCCAACTTGTTTTAGTGCTCAGTTTGAAACCCAACATCTATGACGGTGTGGAGGAGCATTAGTGCCAACAGCATGGGCATCTGGCACATTTGGCACAGCACAATCAATTCTGAATGATGTATACAGGTTTTGATCAACATATACTGCCATCTAGGCACTGTCTTTTCCAGGGACGACCTTAAATATTTCAGGAAAACAATGCCAAAATGAATTCTGCACATACTTAAATAGTATTTCTCCATAGAGGAAGAGTCCAGGTGCTAAGATGGTATGTCTGCAGTCCAGATTTGTCAAATTAGGTGCATAATGGAATGAAAAGCATGACTAAGAATACCCTATACTGTTGAGCAACTGAAATCCTATATCGGGGAGTAATGGGACAACATTTTATACTCAAAACTGTAGCAAATGGTCTTCTCAGTTCCTAAACATTTACAAAATTGTGTTAAATGAAGAGATGAAGCAGCACAGTGGTAAACATGCTCCCGTCCCAACTTTTTTTGGAACATGTTGCTGGCATCAAATTCAATATGAACATATACTTTCCATGAAATAGTCCAAATTATAATTTTCAACATTTGATATGTTGTCTATGTCCTTTTTGCTGCTAAATATGGCTTTACAAGACTTCTATATTATAACATTCTGTTTTTATTTACATTTTACACAACGTCCCAACTTTTTCTGTTTTGGGGTTGTATAATTAATGATTAGCTCAGGAGTTACAAGTGGTTAGTTAATGATATTTTGTGAGCTTATCTAAAGTGAGGACTTTCTATGCCTTGCAACACAATTTCAAATGAGTTGTAAAGATTACATTCACATTCATTCATTTAGCAGACAAGCGACGTATACTGTACATGTCAATTAATTTGAAGGCCATTGACACAACAGTGAAAGCCAGGAATCAAACCCCCAACTTTTCAGGCTTGTTCCGCCCTGAAGGGACCTATCTCCCGACAATGACAGGCGTTCTATACATTATCCCGCTTATTACACGGCTACTTACCAAAACAACACAATAAACTCCCCACGATATGACTCTTTAGTCTACATAGCCTAGGCTATAGCCTATTTGTTACCGTTTCATCATGGCTTTTGCTCAGAAACAAATAGTTCGCAACAACACACGCTGAACTTGAATCAAACATTCTTTAGAACACAACTGATCAACCATCTGCTTTCACTTTTGAATGAAGTTCCAATCCTTGCGTAGTGATATGAAAGAATTGACTTAGAAGCACAAAGCCCATTTTCCTTGACAGCGGTCTGTTATACTTAGCAACGGTCTGTTATTCAGAATTAGCAGACCGCCGAACGTTGGGAAGGCCCATTCAAGTGAATGGAGCATTCTGCAGCACTATGAAGAGCCGTGTAATAAAATTAACTAACCACTTGCAACTCCAGAGTTAATCATGAATTATTACACGGCTCTTCAGAGTGCTGCAGAATGCTCCATTCACTTGAATGGGCCTTCCCAACGTTCGGTGGTCTGCTAATTCTCAATAACATTTTGTCTACTTTGGGTTATTTGTTCTTCTTCAATTATACAGATATTGTGATAAATCATAGATTTTCTATTAATGTACTGAGTGCTACAGAATCGCTGCATCATGCTATTAACGTTATTGTGTTTCACACCCATTTCATACAAGTTCTCCTGTGCCTTAAACATTAGATTAGGTACAGAAACATATCATTAATCTCTTTTTCACCTGTAGTTTTATAGGTCAGCTGTGATGTCGACTTAATCATCCATGTTGTACAGAAACTACTGGTTATACATTAATTGGACCGGCTATGGATGTTATACTTGAGTATGCACCTTTCATTAATGTCTATGAGTAAGATTATTTTTAGCATAATAAATGACATGCATGACCAGCCAAGGATTAAAACTACAGGGATTTGAGGATCAAGCAAAGAGGTGATAAGGCATCAGGTGTGTCTAAGCAAACCGTGAAAACAGCAAGGACTCGAAATCAACTGGACAGCAAAAGGAATGAGTCTAAAAGCCAGTGAAAAGAAAAGCTCTAAGCTATGCAGTACTTACAGTGACATTAACAGCTGGGGTGATAATAGGGGTGAGTCAAGCCGTTTGAAGGTGAAAAATCAAACGCATGTTTTTCGTGACTAAGGGAAAACAGAGAGAGGAAGGAAATAATGGCATTGTAATGCCCATCATTAACAATTCAATGTGAGCCCCAGGAACCAAAGTAATTTGACATCTGTTTTCATTTCCTCAGAGAAGGCACTACACCACACCCCCCTTTTCTCAGCAATAGGTATGCAGGGTGAGACCAAGCCATATGTATTCACCAGATCACCCTCCTGAGAGCTATCGACATGAAGACGTGGCAGGTTTATAAAGTCAGTACTTTGGTAGTTAAGCCACGACAAACCAAAAGTGTATCATCCTGGTGCTGCACTATGTCAAAGGAGGAAGACAGGACAATCAAAGACTGACATTTTGATCGATTATGAAATACGTATCACACCTGAAATTATTTTTATGTTGAAGAAAATGTTTAAGGAAAATAGCCTGCAGTATTGGTAGCCATTTAATGGTTTTGAGGTTTCCTTCAAAATGTGCCCTAGACTTTAATTCGTATCGCTTTTTTTCCTATTCCCCTCTGAGGAATGGTGAATGTATAAATTATGTGTTGTACAGAAATGTAGCCTACAGTATGCATTTTATTTGGCTCCTTGATTATTATTCCATCAAACTGATGACAGTTCAAATCTATGCAGCCACAGACAGGTAACTCACCGACCATCCCCTTCCACAAACACACACACACACACACACACACACCCTCACCATCCAAAAAACAGTCTCCTAAGATGAACATAGCAAATGGCTCATTTCCCTCCTTGTAATGAATACCATGCCATAGTTAATCCTTTTTGCATAATGCGTTATTAGAATGTAAACTTATGCAATACCACCATAATACAATATTTTGGTATGTTACTCAACCCAGATAACCATCAAAGGATCACAGACATATGTAGCCCACTTGAAAGCATTGCCACCACTTCAGAAGGTGCTTTTCTAGCGTTCGTTCAGAAGCAGCCTACCTGATGATGCAAGTACCCTTTAGACATAATATAATTCTGGGAAATACGCCACGGTACCACAGCCGAATATTCCCACATTCCAAAGAAACAGGAAATACTAAATATAGTCTTAATCAAATAGAATGTATCTGCATGGCCCTGGCGTAACAGGAATACCTTTCAAGGAGTCACCTTCAGCAAAGAAGATGCCATAATGTTGGCGATATTTGCACAAAAGTAGGCCTATATTGAAATAAAGTTTGTGTCCACTAAAAAAAAACAAAGTAGCCTAACTGCTACGATTACCAGGGGAATAACATCTTGAAGAAATAGAATGTGACGCACGCATTAAGATACATGGTAAACAGGTGCGGAACACAAATTAGACAATTTACTTAACATGTGGTTGACACATTGACTAGCAGGGACGTCTTTAAAATACCTGAATATATCGGACTAGCGGCCACAAAGCAACAGCATGCCTCCCAAGTCAGAGTTAGGATAGGTATTGCTCTTGCACGCGTTGATCAATTCATCAAATTATCGCTAACTAGGAGTCCAGTTCTACATACAGAGTGAATGGCAACTATATTATCATGAAACATACAGGAAGTCTTACCTTAATTCGTGTCGACAGTGTACGTTTCCTCCGAGGAGACTGAGAAGTGTTACAAGACGATTGACCGTGGGTACGTGATGCCGTGGCGCTTGATGCACGAGTACTGTGATGCAGGTTTACTAAAACCAATGTCTGGCTTACTGCATAAGAATCAGGCGGCAGATCCCTCCTCCTCCATGCTGCATGCAATCTTTATCAACGGAGAAACACGCATATTTCCACCACACCATTTTATGAAAACAAGAATGAAATTGACTTCATCTTGTGGGGAGATTTGTGCGGTTAAGTTTAGCCCACTGATGTAAATGAGATGCAGATATAACAATTGAACTGAGTAGACTTTACAACTTATTGGAATACATGACTAAAAAACAGCAGAATCTCCTCCTTTACTCAAAATGTTTGACTTGTGTGCATTTTTATTTGAGATGTGTTGAAGGAGGTTTCTCCAAGTCTTTAGTTCATATGTACCTGCAATGTTGCAGATTGAAGAAACTGCAACATTGCAGGTACATATGAACTAAAGATCTACCTTTGATCTACCTTATTATAGTAAATTCAGACACACATACCAGCATCTGCTTTTCATGAAAACAACAAGCCTGTGGTGTTATTTGAAACCTGTTCATATGACATTACTGTCACATTGCATTGAGGGTATGAGGCTCAGCAAATCCAGATGGTGTAAACAGATGTTAATACATGACATTTCCACTGATGCACACTCAACACTAATATTAACACACATAAGGAAGTCAATGCTGACGCCAAAATTAACTTGCCTTGATGAGTCATGGCATTGCATTGTAAGAAATGAAGAGGGCTGATTTACCTGGTTTGTGTGTGTGTGTGTGGTGGGTCATGTCAATAGCACAAAATGATAGGGTAAAATGACTAGATATCACATTTGTTTTAAAACGGTGCAATATAAATAAAAAATGTTCACATTAGCACCACATATGAATGTTTTACTGAAGTCATGTATAGCCCTGAGCAATTGTTGATATGAAATAGTCCACGCTGAGGCATTCAATATCTGTGGTGAGTTGTCAAGGGAGGATAGGCACAGTGCACATAGTATTATTATGTACCCCAATTTATGCATATTTTGTCATAATGACAATATTCATAATGAGAAGGCTTGCAGTCACAAAAGCTCATTTTATAATAGGCCTAATTTAAGTCACATTTACATCAGGACCTGTCCTTTGAAGATTGTCCAGTACCCACAATGTCCACATACTGTATCAATGCCACATATGTGACAGCCCACAGACTAAAAATAGAAACTGTGAGGCAGAGGTACATCTTCATTTCATTAACAGCAGAGAATATGCTCTGGATCTAGGAGTATAAACTACACCATAGACAAATAGGGAGACATCAGCAGTGAGTGCACAAATAATTAAGGTATTTATTTCCAGTAATTACCACTGAATCTGGAGGGACAAGGAGTGTCACAAAGCAGACTTCCTTATATTGAACAACTCATGCTGCAAGAGTTGAATTGCCCAGTAGCAATATATTGTTTCAAATTATATTGACACCCATTTAAGACTCAGGACATTTTTGGACAAAATTAATTGGGCTTACCTCAAAGGCGGCACTGGGGCTTGTAAGAAGAGCTCACCCTATGAAGAGAAAACCTCCTGCCAAAACTTGCAGGACATTTTAACAACGCTACCCTTGAGGGTGCAGGACATTTTAAAGCAACTGAGGCTACCACCACTAGTGGACTAATAATAGCAATAAGTATTACTAATAATTGTCCAAAGACTAAAAAGACCCACTTTAAATGGTACAAGAGGCAGCATAACTGCACAAGCCGAACAGCAACAGAATAGCCAATCTGCAATTTTTTGAAATTACTATTTTCACCCCATTTGTCAACATAAAAAAACACAAGTTTGTCATGAAACATACAATTTCTGTTTTGTCTCTATTATAAGTCTAAATATTGAGCAAACTACTGTGCAAAAGTCATTTTGTCCTTATTTTTATGTCTGTAATACCACTTTCTGAAATTAACAGGAAGTTGGAAGGGACAATAAAATATAAAACAAGACATGAAATGAAAAAAGACATTGAAAAAAAAAAAAAAAAAACTCAAGTATAAGATTACCTAGTGCCAGGAAACAATCCCAACATTCTGAGCAGCGAATGTGCTGTGGTGATTTTTATATCTGCACCTTTCAATCAGTTGCTGGCCCTATTGAATTAAGTGACTTTCTAGCCTTCCTGTGTAATTTACGAACAGCTGAATTGGCCCCAGACCCCAGACACCTGCAGTGCCGGCGTGATAAACCAGGTACAGATTGAGCTCACCCATTGCAGCGGTCCATCTAGTACATCCTCACGACTACAGGTAAGCAAAGACAATCAAAGGAATAACATTTCTTTTTTTTATATATATATTTTTTGGGCGTTTTATGCCTTTAATTGACAGGATTGTGGAGAATGACAGGAAACGCGTGGGAGAGAGTCAGGGTGGGATCCGGAAAGGACCACGGGGCGGAAATCGAACCCGGGTCACCGGCGTATGGTGCAGGTGCCCCAGCCAGTTGCACCACGGCTGGGGCAGAAATAACATTTCTGCTGCAATAATACTGTGTGCTTACAAATCTCGTTATGAGTTATGAGGTGAGATTATATGCAACCACAGCTAATCAAGTCCCATTCTTTTGAACCAATCATGCTCTCATCGTATTCTGTACGTCATAATAAACACATACACACTCACACACAAAAGAAAATGTATTTTTGGTAGGAAACATTTATTATTTACTTTGCCTTGAGCAAAAGTTAAGTTTCTAAATTGCTGTTTGCTGCTGATGGCGGCCCTGCCCCCCCTCCCTGTCTGGGTCCCCTGAGAGTGGAACCTTAGGATCAGACCAGCGCTCCATGGTCCTTGACCCAGTTTTGTGGGTGCCTGAGTGTACATGTAGTCTGACCTTCCATCAGTCATTAAACCATAATAGTCAACTACCTGACAGGCCACTCACTTAAAAATAGAAAAAGTGGGCTTTGGGAGAAGGATATATGGGTGTCTCTTTCTTTGTGTGCTTACTCTAGATTGTAGAGTATGATGGCTTTCTCTTGGTGTGTTGTTTTTTTTTTGTTTTTCTTTGTTATGTTGACACAGTAACAGGCAGTTCATAAGGACATTTATACATGCTGTGGGTTACATGTTTAAATAATCAGAGCTTGAAGAGCACATGCAATTGAATACATTTATTATCATTGGTGAATTTGACTGCATACTATGTCAAATATGCAGTGTCTGATTAGGAAACGGTTAACCTTACTTTTGTAAAAGTAGCGGTTTTGGCAAAGCATGTGTACAGGTATGCTATGGCCATGCTACATGCAATGTGTTTCTATAGTCCATGACATAACTATAGAAGCACCAGGATGGCTGAGTGGTTAAGGCGTTGGACTTAAGATCCAATGGATGCATGTCCTTGTGGGTTCTATCCCCACTCCTGGTAAACATATTAATGATAAAGAGCAGCACTGCTGGCAATTAGCTTGAAACGCAGCTGACTGAGTCATTACTTAATGTCCATCATATTGAAATCAGCAGGGAGGGTGGCAGTGTAGTGGCTAGGGTAAGTGTAGAAGTCTCGTGATTTCTGATTCCCAGCTGCCCCCGTTTTACTCTTGTGTAAGGTACTTAACTCTGCATTGCTCCAGGGAGTCTGGCCCTTTGATTACCCTTTGTAAGTCACTTTGGATTAAAGTGTCAGTCAAACACATAAAGATAGTAACTAGGTATGGTTTTATGTAAAACCAGGTATAGTGGAGGGGTCACACACACATTAGAACTATTTGATCATCTACTATATCAGTGATCAGTGACAAGAGTTGGGTGCTATTAGAAAGTTAACTTAAAAGTTGTTTTGAGATTGTGTGGACTACTCATATTGCATACTACAGACTGTGCATCATTTGGGAAAGTGATACCAAACAGCACATTAATAGTACATTAATAGTTTAAACTTAAGCAACAAGCCTCACACTGCACAGGAACATGCTCTGAATGCCATGTCCCCAGAATCTGGACACTGACTAAGCGAGACCTGGGGTCAGCAAGAGAATAGCAGGTGAGGCCGTTTCTTGTGAAGCCCCTTCCAGTCTGTGCCCACTCAATTTAACACAGCTCCGACCCAAGATTGCCGCGATGAGATAGGAAACTCCACTTTCAGCTCCATTTAAGTTTTCACGCCGCTGTCGGTAATGGAGCTTGAAAAAAGAATCTGGCTGCAAGTAATTAAATGTGATAAAGTTGACTTAAAGGTGCATGGCTAATGGACAACAGCGGTTCTGGTTTTGGTCACAGATGTGCAGCACAGAGCTTCTGTCATCATCCCAGTGGCTTCAGAGGGAAAAAGAGAGAGAGCGCAGGAGTATTTCATCCTAATAGCTGTATTTTTTATTGCTTTCTTTCTTTCTTTCTTTTTTTTCACAATATGTCCAAAATACTACCCTAATTTTGTTTACTTAGTCAGATAATGAATTTTACTGTATAAGTAGTTCATAAAAAACAACCATTAGAACAATCATTATCTTTTTTAATCAAAACTAAGAGTACTTTTCACATAAATTGTTTTACAGTATAATAGGTGTAGTTATGTGAAGGATTATATTAAAAGTGTAAAAGTTGAGCAGCAGGATAAAAATATGATATAAGAACAAGCTATAATGAATCCCTTTACAACTAAGCTGTTTTCAAGCGAACTGTCTTCTTCTTCCTCTTGATGCTTTTAAAACACTTTTCTGGATTTGTGTCCGGAAGGCACAATTGGGTTAGCGTGTCAACAGTTCCATGGCATGCATGCGGGGAGCCTGAGGCTCTTCGTGCCGGGGGGGCTCGGCCCCCACTTCCCCTGTCTGATCCTTTGATGAAACGGTTGTGGATGAAGTGGGGGGGGGGATGTTGGGCTAGACACACGGCTCGAAGTCCCAGCGCGACAGGGGTGTTGGGAGATGTCGGGGGGTGCTCATTAGCCTCTACATCCTGGACGGATCCCAAACACTGAGTCTTGGGAATAGCAGGCTCCGCAAGCCGAATTTCAATTCATTCTTCATTACAAGGAGGCCCTTCCGTTAAAGGGCATCACCATCTGGGCAGAGCTACTCTGTGTTAGTGCAATGGCGTCTCATTTCCAGAGAGCATGGCAAATCAAGGCAGCCAGCCCAGGTTGTTGGAGCAGGAGAGCAGTGGGGAAGTTGCCTTGCTACTTCCGCTTTTCGGTTTTCCTTCCCAAACCTGCATGTAGATTGAGGTAATATGGCATTTAAATACACTTCACATGCTCAGCTTTGTGGTCACAGCGTGTGTGGTTCACCATCGTCTAATGATACCTGCTGAGCATCAAAGTGACTGGGAACAGTGACTGCTTTTGAAAAGCGCATTACAAACTGTGGCTGGTTGTCAACTCCCACATCTTACAGCCAATCACTCAAAAAGTGTATTGGATTTTAAAACTTTTTGATGAATCGGGCACTGAGAATGTTTAACACTCATTTCATTTGTGGGGGTGTGGAAGGTTAGGGGTTACTGGTTATCTTACAGCACGGGGGAAGTTATCAGAACAGGTGAAAGGTGAGATGGCTGGCATTTTCATCCTGAGATGACAGCAGTCCCAAGGACAAATGGCTTCCATTGAAAAATTGATGTGAGGCAAAAAATAGGATTCCAACCAGTGAGACAGAGAGAGCAAGACAGAGAGAGAGAGAGAGAAAGAAAGAAAAACAGACAGAGAGAGAGAAAGAGAGAGAGAGATAGAGTCTGACTGAGCGACAAGCAGGAATACAAGTTAGGTCAGCCCAATTTACTAGAATCAATTATTCACTGTAGGCAAGGGGCAAGAGCCTAATATCGGCACCAAGACAGACAATTAAGAAGACACAGGATGGAGCTTGGGGTGGCGTGCACACACAGTAAAACAGCAAGCGAGTGGCATGCTGATTGATGGCTGAAACTCTCGCATCTGCTCTCAAGCTGGTCGTTCGCAGGGGAGTCTGCATCCAGGCAAATGTTAAAAGCGCACGCCGCAGAATAATTAAAGCTCAAGGCTTATAATTCACTGTCCACAGAATGTCTTTGGTAAATGAGTTACCCCCATCCTCCACTCTCCGGCGTTCAGGCCCCTTGGCACAATTAGACACAGTGGGGGTAAACAATGTTACAAAGATTGGTATGTCATCCAAGGCGTGTTGTGATGTCCATATGTTTTTAACAAACTACGACACCAGCATCTCCAGCCGTGTGAATGGCCATGAAATATTCAAAACTATACACGAAGACAGCACGGCTTGATGAAAGAGTCGCTGCAGCGACCAGGCTTAGCAAACAGACAGCCGCCTGCTTCCCCACACTGTCTTACTGTCTGTGTATGCAAAAAAGAACCTCTCGCTGACACACTCTGGGGACCTGGCTAGTATTCATACGAGTGATAATGAGTTGACTCCTGCCAGATTGTACAGCATGCCGGCCGAAGCTCAAGGCAGATACATAGATATTCAAAGTGTGACAGCAGGTTTTCTACATTCCAAATAACCCCTAGTGCTGGCCCCAGCAGTTATTTACAGAGCGTGTGCCGTTCATTCATATTTGAACAGACCCTTAAGGTCTGGGTGACAGACAAAGAGCGCACAAGCAAAGCAGACGAAAGCACAGTTGTTATTCTCTCTCCCCACAATATGAGGCACTGTAATCGGTTTAAGCAAAGTGGCAACAAATAAAATATCGACTGGGGGAGGCACACCTCTGTGTGATGTCACCTGTGAAGGTCAGTGCTGCTTTACCCCTTTTTTTTTTCTTTTTTTGTTTTCATGGAAAATGTCACTCATTCGTAGCTGTAATGATACCCTCTGTCCTCTATCGCACTATAGAAATCCAAATATTTACCTTTCTTACCTTGTCTTTCCCCTTGTTATGGGGGTAAAAAGAGAGGTGGTCTTTTTACCCTCATAACAAGGAAAAAACACAAGGTGAGCAAGGTACATATTTGGATTTAGAGAGCAGTCATGATAGTTTGCACAAGACCCCAGGACAAGCGTGGATCCGTCTTGGGATTGAAGCATATTGTCTACCTGGGCCTACTGAGCTTGTCACCATATGACCTTTAAATGCTAACAGTGTTGTTAAACAGTATGATAAATGAACAAAGTTTAACAGCGAGTGCAGACACTGGTTTAGGCAACAGCTGATTTAGAATGCAGCCACTGAAGAGGGAAAAGGTGTAGGCTGTTGCTTCAGCTGCCAAGCACAACTGTCAAATTACTTCAGTTGGTAAGCACACAGTTGACCTTGCTTTTGTTACCAGAGAAACTGATACTGAGAAAACACTCATCCTCTCTACCTTACTTTCCTACCTTGTCCTCATTTAGTTGTTCTAAAACAAACATTTGCCTCACCTTATAAACACGTGTCATAATATGACATTTTGGATACATCATGTACACAATGTTGCTCAAAACCCAAAGCTCTTCTGTTTTTCATGGGCTTCTACTTCAAACTGGATATGTAACCATCCTACCTCTTTGTAACCTCAAGTGGCTTTAAACACCATGTTCTATTCTCTACACCTAACTAACCTCTCACTTATCATGTATACAGACCTAATATAACTACCCTGTTACTGACCCTAGGCAGATGGGTCAGGCCCTTGAGTCGTGGATCTGCTCGAGGTTTCTTCCTATCTCCAATTCTAGGGAGTTTATCCTCACCCCTGTTACTCATGGGCTCTCTCTGAATGTTTTAACACTCTGTAAAGCACCATGAGACATGTGTAAATTAAAATTAAATTCTATGCATATCTCCATACAAGAGTGAAAGACATCTACATAAAGAAGTTAAAATACACAGGAAACATGTAAGTGAAGACAAACCATTTTGTCGAATGATGCATCATCGTTTGAAATTTGCAACAATGTGACTCTGGTAGGCTAGCCTAGGGCTGTCACGCTCTGTCTGCTACTCGTTGTCAGCTGACCGAAATGACATAAGCATAAAGCTTTGATGTAAGGCTATATATTTAGCCCTTTGAATAGCAGTCGGTATTGTTGTTTGTTTATTCACAGTCTCAAGTCCAAAGTAGCCTGGGCTATTCGAAGCATACTTTTTATGTAATTTTGAACAGCCACCCATGTTTATTGGCGTGTTGTTGCAAAATCCGCGGAATCATTGTATGCAAGCAAACTGCATACAAGGAGTCTTTATTGTTGAGGTCAGACATGATAATCATCCAAACATCTTGCGTCTTAGTAAACCTGTGATTCAGTGCTGCCAAAACTCCACTTACTCTCTCTGCCTCTGGTCCTGCGCTGTGCTGTGTGAGAGGGGGAGTGGCTATGGTAGAGTGGAGAAAGCCAACGTGTGCTTCTTTTACCGATATATTTAACAATATATTTTGCTTTTCTTATCCAAACAACGTCAAACTTGGCACTGCACTTATTTCCGCCAGTAGCAAGACACCTGCCAAGTTTGAAATCGAACGGACTAACGGTTCAAGAGATATGCAGCACACACACACACACTGACACACAGAGACGTTCCTGCAATTTATAGATAGATAGTAACAAAAGCTTCAAGTTTTTTTTACTTTGGTCTAAGCATGTGTCGATAGTGTTCAAGCAATGGGCAAAAACTGTAAGTCAACTTTTTGAACAACATTATGCTAAAGTCCAATTCATTTTTATTTCAAAGTATCTGCATTGGTTCATACCATAAATCCTAAGTTCACATTCACAACCATAAATCCTCTAAGAACAGCTTGAAAGGGTTATACCTATATACTGTATTGAGTATATCTATTCATAGGCCTATACTAAGGCAATGATTGGATGGTGTTCAGTAAAGTAATGAGTGTTTTGTACACTGAGGACTGAGTGTGAATAAATGGCGAATAAGTGTGGCATTTTGATAGGTTTTGTTTGAAAAACGAAACCAAGTTACTTCATATTATATTTTTGTGTGCTAGGTAAAAAATTGTGTATGGTGTTTTGCAAAATGTGTTTTAGTAAAACTATTGAAAACTGAGTCAAACACTGAGAAGTAATGTTTGACTCAGTTTTCAATAGTTTTACTAAAACACATTTTGCAAAATACACAATTGTGTATGTTTTTTTTAGATTTGGTGTGCCCAAGGCCCAATGGGGACTATGATTTTTGTAACAAAGAGTGCAAATCATGGACACCTCCGAGATCTGGAGTCTGATTAGGAAGACAGTCTGGATAACTTTGTGTGTGTGTGTGTGTGTGTGTGAGAGAGAGAGAGAGAGCGAGAGAGAGAGAGAGAGAGTATGTGTGTATGTCTGCATGCGTGTGTATGTGTGTGTGAGAGAGAGAAAGAGAGTGGCATGTGTGTGGGTGTGCATGCGTGTGTGTGAATGTGTGTGTGAGTGTGTGTGTGTGTGTGTGTGTGTGCGTCTGTGTGTGTGTGTGTGTGTGTGTGTGTGTGTGTGTGTATGTGTGTGTGAGTGTGTAAGGTTTACTGAACTGGGTCACCAAGTTTAGATACATCAGAGGAGCAGTTCTACATAGATTTTGTAGAGGAGAGGAAACAGAAAAAGAAGAAAATTGGAACAACATAACTACAGCTCTGTGCACAGCTGTTTGTTCACAACAAGGTAGAGGAAGTCAAAAGGTAGGAGAAACAGTAAGTAGGTTACTTTAATCTGTTATCATCAGAGGAGTTTGAACTATTGTTTGACTGAGGTTGAAGCATGCAATGCACTTTGATTGAGGGGAAACTAGAAACACCACCTTTTCTGTCTTGCTTGTAATGCTGGCAGCATATTACAAGTTATGGTAGCCTAGTTTATGAAATCTGCCCCATTGGCTTTAACACCCTTATTTGCTCAATGTGATATTGCATTCCAAATGCAATCAGCTGCAAGAATGTAGCACACAGAGCTTCAACATAATTATGGCAAATGCTAAGGTGGGAGAATACAATGATGTAATTGTAAAACCACACACACACACACAGACACAGATACATATGCACTTAGTTGGTCAATGTCGTGTTTTAAGTCCTGAGTCATTTGGGAATGGTGTTTTGAAGCGTTAACCTACACCTCAGAGTTCAGCGTTTACTAAAAGAAAACTCACTTGGTTTTTCTGCTCGCCGCCATCTTGCCAGTCAAGTATTAAGTATATATACTCTTTTGATCCCGTGAGGGAAATTTGGTGTCTGCATGTATCCCAATCTGTGAATTAGTGAAACACACTCAGCACACAGTGAGCACACAATAATCCCGACGCTGTGAGCTGCCTGCTACAGTGGCGCTCGGAGAGCAGTGAGGGGGTACTTCAGCCGTTCCTATTGGTCGGGGTTCGAACCAGCAACCCTCCGGTTACAAGTCCAAAGCACTAACCAGTAGGCCACGGCTGCCCCAAAGAAGTGAGTTGCCTAAAACCTTTCTTTTAAGTAAACTATGTGTACACAAACAATGCTCTCAATGCTGAAGTTCATGTGTAGAGACACTGATGATACTTCGATCAAAGTTTCATGTTGTGTCGAGCCTTCTTAGTGTTTTAAAAATAGCGATTTCGAACGATCATGTATCAAACTAGATGTACCGCATAGTGGTACAAAATATGACCGCCGCTCAGTCGTGTACATCCGTTCCGCGAAAATAAATCACACTTCAATTTGTCTCCATATTTTACTCCATCCCCCACTCTTGAAACTTTTGTGTATGCTTGTTTGGCATGCCTGAGTGTGTGTGTGCGGCTGCACAGAAAGTAGCCTACTGGTGCTGAAAAGGTGAATAGATTGTAGAATAGCCAAAGAAGATGTAGCATTGTTATAAAACCTTTAAAATCTCTAAACAATCACAAGTAGGGCAGTTCATCACAGTTCATCCATTGCAACTGGATTGATGAAAGGTCATTACACCTGTAGGCTACATTGTATTTGGGAAAAGCAAAAGGTATCAGCATAATGTTATTTATTTATTTATTTATTTATTTATAAACAAAAACATCTCTGTCAGTTCCATGCCGTTTTCAACAGCTATCAAAAACAAAGATCATTTTTGGATGGATGGATTTTTTGTGAATGTTTCTTCTTCTACATAAGATTTTAGTCATCTTTAGTTCATGTAATACTTTATTGTCAATGCACAAATTAAGTAACAGTAGTCTGAAACGAAATGCTGTTTACACTGTTATTGTACTGTCACTGTACTGTTACATCTAACCAGTGGTGCAAATAACTGACATGTCCAAATGGGCCTTGATGAAATGCGTCGCTAGACTGTTCATACACATTTTAACGGGCCAAAGTTGAATAGCTGTTGTCCGTTATTGTTCGTGCAAATATAGGCTGATTCATGTTCCCTTGCATTGTGTAACTGAGGTCCATGGCTAGTCTGGCTTTCACCAGACCAAGCTCAATCTTTTAAGAAATCAAAAAATAAATAGCGGGCATCATATTGTTTAATTTTCCGACTGAGATATCCACGCTCTGGCTATTCTAAATGCAAAAATGCATCAGGGAGTTATGACAAAACTGTAACTAACAAACTAGATCCTAATAAAAAGCTGTTAGCTTCCCTAAGCTACAGGTAGGATTATAAGGTAGGCCTATTTACAACATAAATTGTCAATAGGCTATGCTGGCGACACAAATAAAATCTCCTTTGGAAACCAATGGCTTACGCCTTACAGTATCAAGCGGACTTAAACTGGCATATCGTGGCGAAAAGTAATACAATTCACGCAGCTCCATGAGTCAAGGAAAGCGCGAATGAAGTAGCCACTTCTAAATGGGACCCACTACACAGTAGCTTAAGGTGTGTTGCTAAAGCAGCCATAATGAAATGAAGGTGTCATTGTTTGGATACTTCACACACACATGCTTTTTAATTTCACAGACTACAACTACCAAGCTGGAATCAAAGCACATCGATTCCCCTCTCACACCCTGCACGCACTTAAAACAAAATAAACAGGCGTCTCAGTCTCACGCATGTATAGGCAAAACTGTATCAGACCGGTGTAACGTTGGTAAATCTTCCATTGCAGGGGGGGGAGTGGCTCCCGGGGACGAAACAATTTTTTTTTCGTAAAAGTCTAGTGGGGCTACATACCCACCAAATTTCATGTGCCCCGGTGGTTCGGTGTCCTGGGTATCGTTGACCAAAAATTCAGGAAGTAGATGACGGGGGAAAAAAAAAACTTTGACAATCCCTATATGTGTGCTTCGCTAGCTTCGCTAGCGGCGGTCATACATAGTAGTGCCCCTATGATTCCCATTCAAAAGGCCATTTGACCTGAAAACGACAACATGGACATGGACAAGCTTAAAAGTAATTATGTTTTTAAACGAAAGTTTGACTCGGGTACATTCACAACACATTTGCATTTTGGCAAAAGTTATGCTTTAAATAAGAGGGGCTTGGAGAGATTTTGACCTCACTACACTTAAGCAATATAGCACGAGTGAGAGTGGGGTTGGTCATGGATATTCCCACGGGTGTTGTTCGGCCATAGCCACGAGGCCGGATGCCGAGTGGCGCAGGCAACAACAGCCGTGGGAATATCCATGACCAATCCCACGATCACGAGTGCTATATTGCTTTTATACAACAATTCTACCACAAACTAAATAATCTGAAAACACCCCATTATTGTTTAAAAATGTTAATTTCGACATCATTCTTACGCATCAAAAAATTGTTCTCTTTTCAATAGACAGCGTCTTGGTTGCTAGGTAACAAACATTCCAGACCCCTCGTTACAGGTCTTTGTGGTTTACATATCTTCTTGAAAGAAATGTTGAAATCACATTCATATCTAGGTTTGCTGCATGCATGTTACAAGGACACTGGGCCATGTCATGTAAGGGACATGGTACTGCAAAAAAATGGAAACATAGTCTACATTGCAGAACCACTCAACTTTATTAATGTATAGTGAATAAATGTTACACTACTGTGCACAGCCTGACGTGACGATGCTAGCACGTTAGCAGCGGTTAGCTAATTATGCTAACGTTTGTTATCTACAAGTCTCCTCCAAGTGACAATCATATTATACACAATGCTGGCAATGCTGAGAACAATTAGCATCCTCGTTTATCTTACTTACATTGAGTTGACTGTGTGGCTTAATCCACAGATGTGGTGAAGCACTGTTTCGTTATGGTTTGCTAAGGAGTCACCCATTGCTTGAAATAGTCGAGGGCTGGGTCTCAAATCTTCGCATTGTATCGCGGAGTGATTTATTATTAGCTGTGCTGAGTGTGAGTTGAAATGTCCAGGGATATTCCAACTCATGGAACGTCTCTCGGCCAATCAAAAACAAATAAATAGTTCCATAGAACCCAATTGTTGTATAAAAAAACATGAACCATTTCAAAGACAAATTTATCTTGCTACAGTTGGTATTTCATCAGCACAGTTGTGATGTAACGCTAAGGTGCTTTTGGAAAGCTTTCATTTTGGGCAGCCATTAGCTGCCCCTTTTGGGTTTGAATGAGCCAGAATGAAAGAGAACTTTTTTGAAAAGATTCCTGACACACTGTTCAAAGAAGTTGTGACATTTTGTGAATTTTGAAAATAGGTAGAGTTCTTCTTTATGGTCCAAACTTGTTTAATTTTGTGCACAAATATGTCTGCACTTATTTAAAGTTTTTTTTTCTCTTGTGTCATTTCTGAGTCTAACATCTACTAAGACTTAGCTTTTAAAAGGATGTTGCTGCTGGTTACATGAAGGGGCTAAACTACTGGTATGTGAATGTAATTGTTTGGGGCAGATAGCTGCAGGGGGCTAAAATCAGACTGTAGTGAACTGACTCATGATGAACAGGAACAGGTTTTGGAGCTAGTGCTGAAGTTGCTGTCCATGGTCCTGACCCAGAATTAACTTTTGCATTCTGGAAGCCATATAGGGACACTACTAAACTCGACACACGTAGTACATGGAGTTTTACTGTCCATATATAATGACAATAGAATTTGTAAGTTCAGATGGTGAGTTTCACAATATGTGAACAGGGAAACAATATTTGAATGTACTGTATATGTATGCTTGAACTTCCTTAAGATAGACAACAAACAGCAGGTTTTAACATGGTGGTAACCAGATATAAATCTTTCAGGCAGTTTTTGTCTAAATGTTGCGTTTACTCATCCATTATGACCCAGTTGTCACAGAGGTGGTGCCCATAGATATGGATCAAAGGCATAAAGCCCAGTGCTCATTAGTTTATGTTTACTGAGAACCTCCACTTGACACTGACATCATCGGGCAGTGTAATCAAACCTACTGTAGACAACAGTTTGCAGATGATCTAACACAGGCATACCTGTCAACACTCCCGTTTTTCCCAGGTTCTCCTGTATTTCATCTCCCGGCACCCTCTCGTTTTGTTATTTCTCACGGAAAACTCCCGTAATTTGCATGGCCATCAAACTTAATTTTAAAATCATTGATCCATGCATTTTTTCTATTAGTCTGACATCTCCCAGGTTGCCAGATGGTGTATGAAATACACCCTACACATACACGATCACTTAGTTTCAATTTCAACCGTTGTCATAGACTAAAACCTGGCAACCCAAAACCCAAATAAGGAAGCGGGTGCCGACTGCGCAGCCTGAGTCTCGTCGTAAGCAAGCGGGCTGGTTGAATGGCCTACTCCAGAACTAGCTGTTGTGAAATTGTTGGGAATTGAATCGATTAACACATCACATAAACTGTTATTGAGTGTTGTTGATACACTGAACTTGTGTCCTCGGAACCAAATCTGACAGCAAGCAACTTTGGAGTTTTGGAAGTAGGCTGCAGGCAGGCAGCTGGTGGATACATAAGGTAATGGTAAGGTAAAAGCAACGACCGAAATGCAGTGTTGAAACACGTATATGAAACGTATTACATATGCAAACACTTAATACCCCCCCACCCCCCGAAAAAAAATCTCCCGTTTTTGGAAAGCTAAATGTTGACAGGTATGAACACAGGCCTACTGTACTTACTGCATTTCATATTATACATGATCTTAGATTCCTCTTTCAGGTAAACATGACTAAAGTCCTCAGAATACTTTCTGTCTTGTCCTGTGTTTTGATGTTATTTCAAAGTAGCACACTTTTTGAATACACTTTTAAAGTTTTTTTTTCTAAGCAGTTTTTAAACTATATATTAATAAATCATAAATCATAATGAAGTACTGCATAATGCATACTTAACCTTTAAACACTGTTCGTTGCTACCCCCCTTAATTTACTGTTCGCAGTCAAATTTGACCGGACAGTTTTAACTGCTCTTAAATACCAATACCATGACAAAAAGTATTACTTAATAGAACATTTATTGTAAAGAGAGCCTTATTAGAACATGTGTGTGTGTGTGGGTTTGTGGGTGTGGGTGTGTCTTTCTGTATGTGCGTGAATGCATATGTGTGCGAACACTGGTGGTTCACATGCACGAGTGGCAAGATGACAACATGAACTCTGCGTGTGTGTGTGTGTGTGTGTGTGTGTGTGTGTGTGTGTGTGTGTCTGTGTGTGTGAGAGAGAGAGTGGCTGTAAATGTGTGTATCTGTGTGTGTGTGTGTGTCTGTGTCTGTTTGTGTGTGTCGGTGTGAGTGTTTATGTGTGTGCATACATGCATGTGTGTGCAAACATTGGTGGTTCACATGCACATGTGGCAACATGACAACATGAACTGTGTATAAGTATAAGTATATATACTCTTTTGATCCCGTGAGGGAAATTTGGTCTCTGCATTTAACCCAATCCGTGAATTAGTGAAACACACACAGCACACAGTGAACACACAGTGAGGTGAAGCACACGTGTGTGTCTTTTTGTGTCTGTTTGTGTGTGGGGTGTGTAGGGTGTGTTGTGTGTGTGTGCTTCTGTGTGTGCGTGCATGCATGTGTGTGCGAATACTGGTTGTTCATATACAAGTGGCAACATGACAACATGAACTGTGTGTGTGTGTGTGAGTCGGTGTACGTGTGTGTGTGTGTCTGTTTGTGTGTGTGTGTGTAGGTGGGTGCATTTCTGTATGTGCATGAATGCATATGTGTGCGAACATTGGTGGGTCACACACACAAGTGGAAACATGACCACATGAACTGACAACTGAGTGTGTGTGTGTGTGAGTGGGTGAACATGTGTGTGTATGTGTGTCTGTTTGTGTGTATATGTGTGTGTGCGTATATGTGTGTGGGGGTGTGTGTGCTTCTGTGTGTGCATGCATACATGTGTGGGAACAGTGGTAGTAAGTTGTAGGAGTGTGTGTAAGGAGATGTTTTTCATCTCCTGGATGAAAATTATACTCTTTCCCATTCATTTCCTATGGCGGTCATTTTTGACCGTAAACAAAAAAAGTGTTTCTAAGTTGAATAAATCACTCAAAATTCAAAGAAAGTAGTCACAATAAATTCTATGTGTTCAAAAGCCTTTTGTGGAGGATATCATAAGATCTTGAGGCAATCTGATGAAAAATGCCATATTTATGGTACAGGGAATGTGTAAATCGGTCATTTTTGACCGGAACAGTGTTAGAAGATTAATTTAGTTTATGTGTTGTTCATGCATGAGGTCATAAATAAGAGACTATGAACTCATGTCCATTCCTGATGATTCATAAGATATAAAGGAATGAAGTAATGCATAAATCATGAATTAATTCATGCGTGAATTCATGATAATTCATGTACCCTTACCGTAAAGTGTTACTGGATCAGGTTGAAACAATGTCACATCTATTTATTTCTCCAGGTGTAAGTGGCTTCATTTACAAAGATGATTGGTGTTAGATTACATCTATTCAATTTTAACTAGAGGTCAGAATTATGCTTACCATCCACTATCCAATTAAAAAGCAAAGGTTCTGAGCCAAACTCCAAATCACCTCCCTTGAAAATTCCACTAAATAGAAGACATTAAAAATGAACAAAATGTACTATCTGAAACTACCATCGCAGTGAAACTAAGAGGGAGGGTCTAATCATAGCTGTGCCGATATGGATGGGATGGGCTGCCTTGACGTGAATGTGAAATGTAACTAATGTTTGGTGGCTGTTTGT